>NC_081547.1:4391297-4393927 GCF_901000735.1 Corylus avellana
CTAAACGTACAAGCTCTTCATGCATGGCCAGTACTACAAAAAGGACAAAAGGGAGCTTGCTTCCTACGAACGTCTTAGCTCCATCTGTCATCATCAAGTCCAACGTTGCCAGCTGATCATTTTTCCATTTCATCACGGATTATAAGTTGCCACGAAGAAATTGATAAGTAATTGGGTGGGGCCATTTCTAAACCATTTTTCTAGGGTTTTATTTATTAATTGACTGATGAGGTGAGGTGACATCTGTTTGACGTTTTACTACAAAAAAAAAAAAAAAAAAAAAAAACAGATCGAGGTGTTAGAATTCAAAGAATCTCATCTGACTACCCTTTTAATTCTTTCAACTGGCATGGAAATTAAGGGATATTACCGATCTTACGTGGTAAGATCCGATGTGGTCTTTTTTATTTTTTATTTGATATATATTTTTTAAAATTTTAAAAATGATTTTTTTCTTCATAATAATGACCATATTTTTTTAAAAAATACAAAATAAAAAAAGATCGCATATGATGTTATTGGTTCATAATTTTTTATTTTATTTTATTTTTTTAAAAAATGACCACATGAAAATAAAAATTAAGTCAAAAAATTGTGTCTTTATCATTCCTCAATTATTTTATTATTATTATTATTATTTTTTATGCATCTCGTTTTGTAATGATTTCCCTGTCACCATGGAAATGGTGAATAATCTTTACAGTAGAATATGATCATTTTATTTTATCTTTTATAAATAAAAAAATTACTACAAACAAAATTTTTCTAAAATTCAAAACCTTATAACACATCAATCTATACACGCATCAGCTACAGTATAGTTTTGCCAAACACAACCTAGTAAGTACTGTTATTCTTTTGACTTATGATTTTAAGTCGTTGCACTCCTGCGCAAGCCATGGGTCCATATGCTTGTATATATGTACACAAAGGAGTCCAAACAAGCAGTGCCTTTTACTCCCAATCATATCCTAATTAACGGAGCCCAGAAACTTTATAGAACATACAAAGGCTTTTAGCCTTTTACCATTTCTTTTTTTAAAAATCTTGTTTTTTTTTTTGGCTGGATAATTGAATCTTATAATATTCTCTTCAGAAAACGAATTTTGATGAGTTTGTGAGTTTTCTCTTGTGTCCGGGAAAAGTATGGGAAGCAGACAGGAGATGAGTTTAGAGGATCCGATGGTATACGTTGCTGTGGGAAAAGATGTGAAGGCTGAGTGCAATTCAACCCTGTTATGGGCTTTGCAGAACTCCGGAGGAAAGAGGATTTGCATTCTTCATGTTCATATTCCTGCGCAGCTGATCCCCTTTAGTATGTACCAATTACATATATATATATGATTCATGTATGTATACGCGCACGTGCATGTCATCACACACTCACTCACAAATATTACAAATATCCAAACATATTTGTTGATGTTTTTATGGGAATTCATCAGTTTTGATTTATTCAGTTGTGCTGCTGCTTGACTTGTTGGAACTGTTCTTGGTTGACTTTATTTGTGGAAATAATTATGGAAAATTGCAGTTTTTTGCTTGAAGATCGAGTTTGGCTAATTTCGTAGCTTAATTTTCAGTATTTAAAGGTGGATTAATTAATTAGAGTCGTATTTTCTTGGGTTTGCATGCAGTGGGTGCAAAAGTTCCGGTGAGCTCATTGCAGGAAAAGATAGTGAATGAACACTGGGAAACTGAAAGACAAAATATGCATGCCATCCTCAATGAATACCTTATTTTCTGTTCCCAAAGGGGGGTATAAATTCTTCTTCGATCGCTCTCTTTTTTCTGTTTGTTCTAATATTCTATTCTCTCTCAATAGAATTGTTTATTGTAATTCTGATATAAATACAATCTGATAGTCTTGTTATCATATTTATCTGGCGGCCTGAGTTTAATTATCTTTATCCTTGTCTGTTTGCATGCACCCTCTTGATCCTTGGATTGCTGTTGCTTGTTGTGATCAAGTTTGTCTCATTGTGGTTTTATAAATCTAGGCACGGGCTCAGAAACTAGTGACTGAAATGGACTGTATTGAGAGGGGAATAGTAGAACTCATCTCTCAGCATGGGATCAGGCAGCTTGTTATGGGAGCAGCAGCAGAGAAGCACTATAAAAGGTACAACAACTTCCATGTCGATAGTCATGTTCAATATATATCCACTACTGTGGATATCTTTTGATATCTCACCCTCACACAAAAGAGAAAAATATATAAAAGAAAATGTCTTCTCTAATTTGTCAATGGCACTACAAACATGCACTACAAAAATGGAGTAAATTTTTAATTAGGAGTTTTTAACGTGTCAATGGTATTGATACATCAAAAACCCCTTTTGACGTGCGTCTTTTGACGTTTCTCAACTGTTAAAACAGAAGTGTCAAAAATTTCAGGTTTTTGACGTGTCTACAGTGCCACGTCAAAATTTTTTGACAGTGTCGCCACGTCAGAATTTTTTGACATGGCAACACTGCCACGTCAAAAATTTTGGCCATCTTTTTTTTTTTTTCAATTAAAAAATTTATTAATTTAAATTATTTTTCAATTAAAATAATATATATATATTTTAAATTATTTTTACCCCCACCATGTTTCTGTCTCTCTCTTCTTTTCTCCATTTTCTCCC
>NC_081547.1:4394225-4394779 GCF_901000735.1 Corylus avellana
CTTCTCTTCTCCTTTTTTTTTTTTTTTTTGCAGATCTGCTTCTCTTCTCCTTTTCTTTTTCTTCTTCTTCCTCTTCTTTTTCTCCTTTTTCTTCTCCCCTCTAAAGGGAGTTGGCCGGCTGTAGAGAGAAGGGGCTAGGGAGATTGAGAGAGGAGAGAGAGAGAGAGCTGAGTTTGGAAATGAAAGAAAAAGGACCAAAAAGTTGAATATATAAAAAAATTATAAAGGGAAAAGAAGACGAAAAGAAGATAGAAAAAGTTAAAAATCCCGCTCATTTTTTTTTAGTGACGTGCTAACATTTAACATGTCAGAAATTTCTGACGTGCTAGTTTTAACTCGTTAGAATTTTTTTTTTCCCTATATTATTGCATTGAGAATAAATTTTTTTTTGAGCAGAAATAATTTCTGACGTGCTGGTTTTAGCATGTCAGAAATTTCTGACGTGCCAAAACCAGCACATCAGAAACTATGTAGATTTTTTTTAAAAAAGGGAATAGAAATAATTTCTGACGTGCTGGTTTTGGAACGTCAGAAATTTCTAGATTTTTTTTTTT
>NC_081547.1:4395098-4395263 GCF_901000735.1 Corylus avellana
TCTTTTTTCTGTTTGTTCTAATTAATATTCTATTCTCTCTCAATAGAATTGTTTATTGTAATTCTGATATAAATACAATCTGATAGTCTTGTTATCATATTTATCTGGCGGCCTGAGTTTAATTATCTTTATCCTTGTCGGTTTGCATGCACCCTCTTGATCCTT
>NC_081547.1:4395283-4401086 GCF_901000735.1 Corylus avellana
TGCCAAAACCAGCACGTCAAAAACTACGTAGATTTGTTAAAAAAAAAAAAAAAGGAACAGAAATAATTAACACTCTCAAATGTCATTATTATTCAAAAGGCCCTTACAAACGTTGGTTTCTCTGGTACTTGCTATAAATTCAAAACTTCATAAGAAAGGTGATTAAGAATTAAGAGCTTATTAACATTTCTATGCAATGATGAACCAAAACCTATATAAAATAAATATCATGATTTTTTTTTTTAAAAAAAAAAAATTGGAACAGAAATAATTTCTGACGTGCTGGTTTTGGCACGTCAGAAACTATTTAGATTTAAAATATATTTTTAACTGTAATTTTTGACGTGTTACTTAGACACGTAATGGCACGTCAAAAATTTTTGACGTGCTTGTATGACAATTTTTGACGTGTCTATTCAGACACGTCAAAATTTATTGACGTGGCATAACTGTAATTTTTAACTGTAATTTTTGACGTGTTACTTAGACACGTAATGGCACGTCAAAAAGTTTTGACGTGTTCCATTAACACGTCAAAAATTTTTGACGTGCCTGTATGACAATTTTTGACGTGTCTATTCAGACACGTCAAAATTTATTGACGTGGCAAACATGAGTTACTGTTTGCCACATCAATAAAGTGCAGGTTTTTTGTAGTGATGAGAAAATAAGAGTAATTTAATATACATACTAGGGCACCACTTTGAGCCCAAAAGCCTAAGCTAATGTGTTTTGGTCCAGTTAGATATATTAGCCACTATTTGTTACTTATATTTTTTCAATGTAGGACATAAACCTAACAAATACATACACAAGATATGGTAATAGAGTGGTTATATGATTTTGGAGAGCTCACAATATTGTTAAATGAACTCAATGTTACTGACTTTGTATTAGTACTACTGCATGAAATTGCAGAAAAATGATGGACCTCAGGTCTGATAAAGCTAAATATGTGCGTGAACAAGCACCTGTCTCCTGCCACATACAATTTATCTGCCAAGGCCACCTCATCTTCACCAGGTATGCGCGCTAGCTAGACGGTTTTTGTTAATCAAGCTTTTGCAATGATGACATGTATGCATTTATAGGAAAAATATATGAATTTCTTAATCATGTATATGTGAGGCTATGCGGGGCCTGATTTTGTATATGACCCGGTTTGACATTAGAAGCTACGGTTTAAATGGTTTTTTTTTTCCTGAGGCTTAGTCTATGAGCGCTCTAGCTTGGGCCGACAATTTTTTGGCCCGTTTTAGTGTTTTGACCCAGTTGGGGGTCGTATTTATAGTCGTTTCTGACTGTAAGGCTATAGGGTTTTGTACAGATGTGACGCCTTGTGTATTGCTTCTTTCGAAAATGACATTGTGTACATAGTTAAATATAGCTATTATGGGCTATTTTTTTCTTTGAGTAGTTGTAGACACTTCAAAATAAAAGTTTAGCAAAAATTTGTTAGAGTAGTGAACCACATAAATTTCTGTATTTTATGATTGCTTATTTTTTGCTTTTTTTATTATTTTTTGCGTCTCACTGATTTTGAAAAATATGATGGATTTCCTAACCGTATATCCTTAAAGGAGAAGAAGCTTATAAGCTTTTCAAAAGCTCATTGTTCATATTTATGTTATGGCCACAGAATGCTTGAAATTGTTGAAATACTTTTCACTTTCAGTTTAATCCTATTACTAATGCAAGTACCATATCAAAATAGGGGAGCAAATGCAGACGCTGAAACTGAAACTGGAATATCCAACAATAGGAAATCACGGTCTGTTAGTTGGGGGCACAGCAGGGACACCTCCAAAATAGGACAATCATTGAGATCACAATCTGTTTCAGAGAAAAACAGTAATAGGAGTAGCGGTGGAAGGGGCCTGTTGGACATATCTTTCCCAGAAGGCACTGAAGAGCTTGCATCTCCAAAGAGCTTGTTGGACGTAGAAGGCAGTTCTGATGAGCGGGAATATGGCTTATCAAGGAGTCCTCCCCATTTGGGTTGCTCAACATGCTCTTCCAGAAGAGGGGCTGAGGATGAGAATGTGAAGATCTCATCACCATTACACCAACCAAGTCCATCATGGATTTCTGCATGCTCTTCTAGTACTGGAGCTCTCAGTGATGTGGTATATATATATATATATATATATATATATATATATATGTGTGTGTGTGCAAAATATTAAGACTCTTTTGCATTATGTTAAAGTAATATTAAGTGTTATAGGAAGAGGTAAATTTTCATGGTATTAGAGGTAAAGGTTCTGAGTTTGAACTTCAACTCTGTCATTTACCTCCTATTTCAATCAAATATTTCACGTATTGGACATTATTAAAACTTATAATTTAGAGAAGATAAATGAGAATAAGGAAGAGAGACTTAGAGAATTAAGATGATTCAGCCTATGACCTACGTCTATACATCAAAGACTTTTCATGGCTATATTTTTCCTTGATATTTTTTATTTTGTACAATACTTTTACAAATTTTTTCTACTTTTACATTAATAACAATAAAATTAATTTATCATTTGTAACTTTTGTCTCTTAAGTTTTTGTAACTCTTAACTCTTGAGTTATTTATTTCTTGAGTTATTGTAGCTCTTGTCTCAATAATCTTCGCTTATTAAAAATGAGTTAGAGCCTACGTGTGAGGGGGAGACATAATCCTATCGACTTAATTTAGCTTTAAGAAAAACGGTGATTTAACACATTATTCATTTGAAATGATAAATGACAAACGTTTAATGGATCCTAGCAGGATGGAAGTCTATATGTTAATACCCTTTATGAGAAACTTCAACGGGCGTGGGCAGAGGCTGAAAAAGAGATACTCAGGCGTCAGAAAGCAGAAAGAGATCTAATTGAGGCTCTATGCAGGGTAAAACATTAAGAATCTTCTCTATTTCTGGAGATTTCTCTTATACTCTTTTAGACATCTCTATGCCAAAATGTTCATATTTATTCCATTCAACAGGCCCATGAAGAGTTGATACAAAGAAAAACTGAGGAAGCGTTGGCAAAAGAGAGAGAGATGGAAGAGGTGAAGAATCAGAGAAACCAAGCAATGGAAGAACTCCGGTCTTCTCAAGTACAAATTGCAGAGTTACAGAAGGGGATGGATGAGCTGCAAGTGGAGCGTGATAATGCTCTGAAAGAAGCTCAAGGGCTGAGAAGAAAGCAAGAGGGCTCAATGAGAGACAGGCTGCCATTCTCTGAGTTCTCCCTCTCCGAGATTGAAGAGGCCACTCATAGCTTTAACGAATCCATGAAAATTGGAGAAGGAGGATATGGGAACATTTATAAAGGTATCTTGCATCAAACCAAGGTTGCTATAAAGAAGCTACATTCACAGAGCATACATTCTCATGTCGCACAAGGCCCCTCAGAATTTCAAATGGAGGTTTGTGGTTGAATCATTTAAATTATATATTTATTTATATATTTATGAGTAATACTAAGGCTGTCATACAACTAGATAATGTGATAGTGCAAATTAGTCATTGAATCAGCACTTCGAAAAAAAAAACTAGGGCTAATTTTCATTGAATTATAAGACCTTTGTCTATTTTTTTCTTCAAATAAATAATAAAAATGAGATGAAAATACCGTTATATCCTTTTATTAAATTTTTAAAAAATGTATATTGACCAAAAAAAAAAAACACACAAATAGAAAACCTATTAGTATAGTTGCGCCATATGTTGGGGATGGCTACGACCCACCTTTCTATTTGAGGGTGGTCACGAGCCACTCCTATGATGGGGTGTTCGATCCTCTCGTGCAGTCACTCCTCTGTTGAGGGTGGTCACAAGCCCCCCTTTCTATTTAGGGTTTGTCGTGAGCCAATATTTTCTAATTGGTAGCCACTTCGGTTAAAGGGGTGGCTCATGCCACCGTGGTTTGTGTATTTTTTATTTTATTGTACTTTTTCAAAATTTTTAATAGGGGAGGTTATGTATAGCACACTTGCACAACTATTTGTTGATTGTAGCCAAAATTAAGAATATGAAAAGATTGTGAAACAACAAACTGATAGACTTCCTTGTCATGATCAACTAAACTTTCATTATTCACAATTCCAATTATTTGACCACTTTAAAAAAGAAAACACAAACACAAATTTGCATTTGATGTAATTGGTTGGTTGTATAACATGAAGGTTCGTGTACTGAGTCAGCTGAGGCATCCAAATCTAGTGAAACTCATTGGATCTTGTCCAGAAGCTTTTGCACTCATCTATGAGTATGTCCCCAATGGAAGCCTTGAAGATCGACTCAGCTGCAAGGACAACAGTCCTCCATTATCATGGCAAACTCGAGTAAGCATCGCCAAAGGGCTCTGCTCTGTTCTTGTTTATCTTCATTCCATTAAGCCTCACAGCATCATTCATGGTGATTTGAAGCCCTCCAATATCCTTCTTGATGCCAGCTTTGGCAGCAAACTTAGTGACTTTGGAATCTGCCGCATAATCTGCCATGAAAGTAGCTCAACCAACAACAGTACCACGCTGTGCCATATAACTATCCCAAAGGGCACTTTGCCTTACATAGACCCTGAGTTTCTTGAAACAGGAGTGCTGACTTTTAAGTCAGATGTTTACTCCTTTGGACTCATATTGCTGCAGTTGTTGACTGGGAGACCACCCTTCTTGATAGCAAACGAAGTGGAAGATTCGTTGGATGCTGGAAACTTGGAAACCCTGTTGGATCCTTTGGCTGGAGAGTGGCCTATTGCGCTTGCTCAGGAGTTGGCTCGGTTGGGGTTGAGGTGCTGTGAGAGGAAGCGAAAGAGGCGGCCAAACCTTGGGTCAGATGTCTGGAAGGTGCTTGAGCCATTGAACACATCATGTGCAGCCGAGTCCTGACCCCAGCTGGGTCCTGCACATGATCAATCTTTATTGTATTTGTCCCATTTCCTAGGTAGGTTATTCTAATCTAGTGCTTAGAGGCAGAATATTGCTTCATGGTGAAGGAAATATATGTATATATAATAAATTGTAAGAGTGTTGTTATTTATATTCGTTTTAATAGTTTTTATTTTATTTTATTTTATTTTTTATTTTGGGCTTATCATATTTTTTATTCTTATATATATTGATATTCCAGAAGCTTTATAATTCGTTTATTTATGAGTAATTTTAAATACTCAATTCTTTTTCTATTTCTATATAATTGGGTTGATGTGACAATGCTCATCAACCTTTAAATTATTTTTCTTTTTTTAATAAAAATTTATCCAATAGTTTATAGAGATTACTTTAATTGTATAAGAGTGAGACAATAGTTGACTATATGACAAATTAAATATGATAAATCACATCCTAGAAAAAAAAAAAAAAAGTATGTCTCTATATAGGAAAAGTTTTACTCTTATTATGGCTTTTTAATAACCCATTGAATAATATTGATCACATATTATGACGTGAGAAAAAAAGTACTATTTTTTTTTTTTTCATTTTTAAATGGGTTGAAAAATATTTCCTTCAAACTGGTTTGAAAAAAATTTATGTCTTATATATATAAAGGAAACATGTATTTCTAGAAAGATCTTTGGCAAAAAAGAAGAAGCAGCAAATTAATAGCTAGTACTTACAAAAAATCCAAGAGTGACATGTAACTCAGTGCTGGCATCGTATGGTCAATAAGAAGATTAGGTACATGATATTATCCAAAGTATTAAAAATGTAATTTCTATATATACAGATTGGAATGTAATTTAGCTACAACTTCTGTCGCTTTGCTGAAAAAAAAACAAAGAATACACGACGTACACTGTACGTCCATGATTCTGTCAATGGTTT
>NC_081547.1:4401773-4424349 GCF_901000735.1 Corylus avellana
TCAATGTTACTGACTTTGTATTAGTACTACTGCATGAAATTGCAGAAAAATGATGGACCTCAGGTCTGATAAAGCTAAATATGTGCGTGAACAAGCACCTGTCTCCTGCCACATACAATTTATCTGCCAAGGCCACCTCATCTTCACCAGGTATGCGCGCTAGCTAGACGGTTTTTGTTAATCAAGCTTTTGCAATGATGACATGTATGCATTTATAGGAAAAATATATGAATTTCTTAATCATGTATATGTGAGGCTATGCGGGGCCTGATTTTGTATATGACCCGGTTTGACATTAGAAGCTACGGTTTAAATGGTTTTTTTTTTCCTGAGGCTTAGTCTATGAGCGCTCTAGCTTGGGCCGACAATTTTTTGGCCCGTTTTAGTGTTTTGACCCAGTTGGGGGTCGTATTTATAGTCGTTTCTGACTGTAAGGCTATAGGGTTTTGTACAGATGTGACGCCTTGTGTATTGCTTCTTTCGAAAATGACATTGTGTACATAGTTAAATATAGCTATTATGGGCTATTTTTTTCTTTGAGTAGTTGTAGACACTTCAAAATAAAAGTTTAGCAAAAATTTGTTAGAGTAGTGAACCACATAAATTTCTGTATTTTATGATTGCTTATTTTTTGCTTTTTTTATTATTTTTTGCGTCTCACTGATTTTGAAAAATATGATGGATTTCCTAACCGTATATCCTTAAAGGAGAAGAAGCTTATAAGCTTTTCAAAAGCTCATTGTTCATATTTATGTTATGGCCACAGAATGCTTGAAATTGTTGAAATACTTTTCACTTTCAGTTTAATCCTATTACTAATGCAAGTACCATATCAAAATAGGGGAGCAAATGCAGACGCTGAAACTGAAACTGGAATATCCAACAATAGGAAATCACGGTCTGTTAGTTGGGGGCACAGCAGGGACACCTCCAAAATAGGACAATCATTGAGATCACAATCTGTTTCAGAGAAAAACAGTAATAGGAGTAGCGGTGGAAGGGGCCTGTTGGACATATCTTTCCCAGAAGGCACTGAAGAGCTTGCATCTCCAAAGAGCTTGTTGGACGTAGAAGGCAGTTCTGATGAGCGGGAATATGGCTTATCAAGGAGTCCTCCCCATTTGGGTAGCTCAACATGCTCTTCCAGAAGAGGGGCTGAGGATGAGAATGTGAAGATCTCATCACCATTACACCAACCAAGTCCATCATGGATTTCTGCATGCTCTTCTAGTACTGGAGCTCTCAGTGATGTGGTATATATATATATATATGTGTGTGCAAAATATTAAGACTTTTTTGCATTATGTTAAAGTAATGATTAAGTGTTATAGGAAGAGGTAAATTTTCATGGTATTAGAGGTAAAGGTTCTGAGTTTGAACTTCAACTCTGTCATTTACCTCCTATTTCAATCAAATATTTCACGTATTGGACATTATTAAAACTTATAATTTAGAGAAGATAAATGAGAATAAGGAAGAGAAACTTAGAGAATTAAGATGATTCAGCCTATGACCTACGTCTATACATCAAAGACTTTTCATGGCTATATTTTTCCTTTATATTTTTTATTTTGTACAATACTTTTACAAATTTTTTCTACTTTTACATTAATAACAATAAAATTAATTTATCATTTGTAACTTTTGTCTCTTAAGTTTTTGTAACTCTTAACTCTTGAGTTATTTATTTCTTGAGTTATTGTAGCTCTTGTCTCAATAGTCTTCGCTTATTAAAAATGAGTTAGAGCCTACGTGTGAGGGGGAGACATAATCCTATCGACTTAATTTAGCTTTAAGAAAAACGGTGATTTAACACATTATTCATTTGAAATGATAAATGACAAACGTTTAATGGATCCTAGCAGGATGGAAGTCTATATGTTAATACCCTTTATGAGAAACTTCAACGGGCGTGGGCAGAGGCTGAAAAAGAGATACTCAGGCGTCAGAAAGCAGAAAGAGATCTAATTGAGGCTCTATGCAGGGTAAAACATTAAGAATCTTCTCTATTTCTGGAGATTTCTCTTATACTCTTTTAGACATCTCTATGCCAAAATGTTCATATTTATTCCATTCAACAGGCCCATGAAGAGTTGATACAAAGAAAAACTGAGGAAGCGTTGGCAAAAGAGAGAGAGATGGAAGAGGTGAAGAATCAGAGAAACCAAGCAATGGAAGAACTCCGGTCTTCTCAAGTACAAATTGCAGAGTTACAGAAGGGGATGGATGAGCTGCAAGTGGAGCGTGATAATGCTCTGAAAGAAGCTCAAGGGCTGAGAAGAAAGCAAGAGGGCTCAATGAGAGACAGGCTGCCATTCTCTGAGTTCTCCCTCTCCGAGATTGAAGAGGCCACTCATAGCTTTAACGAATCCATGAAAATTGGAGAAGGAGGATATGGGAACATTTATAAAGGTATCTTGCATCAAACCAAGGTTGCTATAAAGAAGCTACATTCACAGAGCATACATTCTCATGTCGCACAAGGCCCCTCAGAATTTCAAATGGAGGTTTGTGGTTGAATCATTTAAATTATATATTTATTTATATATTTATGAGTAATACTAAGGCTGTCATACAACTAGATAATGTGATAGTGCAAATTAGTCATTGAATCAGCACTTCGAAAAAAAAAACTAGGGCTAATTTTCATTGAATTATAAGACCTTTGTCTATTTTTTTCTTCAAATAAATAATAAAAATGAGATGAAAATACCGTTATATCCTTTTATTAAATTTTTAAAAAATGTATATTGACCAAAAAAAAAAAACACACAAATAGAAAACCTATTAGTATAGTTGCGCCATATGTTGGGGATGGCTACGACCCACCTTTCTATTTGAGGGTGGTCACGAGCCACTCCTATGATGGGGTGTTCGATCCTCTCGTGCAGTCACTCCTCTGTTGAGGGTGGTCACAAGCCCCCCTTTCTATTTAGGGTTTGTCGTGAGCCAATATTTTCTAATTGGTAGCCACTTCGGTTAAAGGGGTGGCTCATGCCACCGTGGTTTGTGTATTTTTTATTTTATTGTACTTTTTCAAAATTTTTAATAGGGGAGGTTATGTATAGCACACTTGCACAACTATTTGTTGATTGTAGCCAAAATTAAGAATATGAAAAGATTGTGAAACAACAAACTGATAGACTTCCTTGTCATGATCAACTAAACTTTCATTATTCACAATTCCAATTATTTGACCACTTTAAAAAAGAAAACACAAACACAAATTTGCATTTGATGTAATTGGTTGGTTGTATAACATGAAGGTTCGTGTACTGAGTCAGCTGAGGCATCCAAATCTAGTGAAACTCATTGGATCTTGTCCAGAAGCTTTTGCACTCATCTATGAGTATGTCCCCAATGGAAGCCTTGAAGATCGACTCAGCTGCAAGGACAACAGTCCTCCATTATCATGGCAAACTCGAGTAAGCATTGCCAAAGGGCTCTGCTCTGTTCTTGTTTATCTACATTCCATTAAGCCTCACAGCATCATTCATGGTGATTTGAAGCCCTCCAATATCCTTCTTGATGCCAGCTTTCGCAGCAAACTTAGTGACTTTGGAATCTGCCGCATAATCTGCCATGAAAGTAGCTCAACCAACAACAGTACCACGCTGTGCCATATAACTATCCCAAAGGGCACTTTGCCTTACATAGATCCTGAGTTTCTTGAAACAGGAGTGCTGACTTTTAAGTCAGATGTTTACTCCTTTGGACTCATATTGCTGCAGTTGTTGACTGGGAGACCACCCTTCTTGATAGCAAACGAAGTGGAAGATTCGTTGGATGCTGGAAACTTGAAAACCCTGTTGGATCCTTTGGCTGGAGAGTGGCCTATTGCGCTTGCTCAGGAGTTGGCTCGGTTGGGGTTGAGGTGCTGTGACAGGAAGCGAAAGAGCAGGCCAAACCTTGGGTCAGATGTCTGGAAGGTGCTTGAGCCATTGAACACATCATGTGCAGCCGATCAAGTCCTGACCCCAGCTGGGTCTTGCACATGATCAATCTTTATTGTATTCACACTACAAAAAAACAATTTTTTTTTACTGATGATTTATGACGTTTTAGGGTGTCCAACGCGTTAGGAAATTTTTCTAACGTGTCATTTCTGACGTATGTAAATTGTCAGAAACATAGGTGTTAGGATATTCCTAGGTGTAGATCGTTTCTGACGATCGTCCCATTTCCTAGGTAGGTTATTCTGATCTAGTGCTCAAAGGCAGAATATTGCTTCATGGTGAAGGAAATATATGTATATATAATAAATTGTAAGATCGAGTGCTTGTTATTTATATTCGTTTTAATAGTTTTTTTTTTTTTGGCTTATCATAATTTTTATTCTTATATTGATATTCCAGAAGCTTTACAATTCGTTTATTTATGAGTAATTTTAAATACTCAATTCTTATTCTATTTCTATACAATTGAGTTGATGTGACAATGCTCATCAATCTTTAAATTATTTTTTATTTTTTTAATAAAAATTTATCCAATAGTTTATAGAGATTACTTTAATTGTATAAGAGTGAGACAATATATTGTTGACTATATGACAAATATGATAAATCACATCCTAGAAAAAAAAAAAGTATGCCTATATATAGGAAAAGTTTTACTCTTATTATGGCTTTTTAATAACCCATTGAATAATATTGATCGCATATTATGACATGAGAAAAAAAGTACTATTTTTTTTTTCCATTTTTTAAATGGGTTGAAAAATATTTCCTTCAAATTGGTTTGAAAGAAATTTATGTCCTATATATATAAAGGAAACATGTATTTCTAGGAAAATCTTTGGCAAAAAAAAAAAGCAGCAAATAGCTAGTACTTCCAAAAATCCAAGAGTGACATGTAACTCAGTGCTGGCATCGTATGGTCAATAAGAAGATTAGGTACATGATATTATCCAAAGTATTAAAAATGTAATTTCTATATATACAGATTGGAATGTAATTTAGCTACAACTTCTGTCGCTTTGCTGGAAAAAAAAACAAAGAATACACGACATCGTCCATGATTCGATCTGTCAATGGTTTACCAAACAACGCGTAGGAGATAATCTTTTCTATTTTTATTTTGAGAATTGTTAGGTGTTCTTTTTGTGTCATTTTTGTTTTAGGTAAAAATTATTTTATAAAAATTAAGTGAAATAAATAAGAGCAACTTTCTTTTTTTTATTTTTATTTTTATCTTTTTGAAAAGATCAAGTGTCTTATCTATGAGAATTAAAACTATTCCAAGTTGAGAGTACTTCCCTTTATCTGGATGTGGTATGAAATCCCCTTTTACAGCCTTGAATAAAAATTTGACACATTAGGTAAAAACATCAAATACAATAGAGATAAAAATACACATCTTTAATTCAAACCAATCCCATAGACTTTTCTATTTGTTCTAACCTAAAGCTTACCACTCACCATCGAACCCCCCACCCGCCTCCAAGCCCTCAATACCGGAGTCTTCAAAACCCACAAAGATTGTGGTTTTATCAATGGATATTTTGTTTGTGAGGTATTTTATCAAGAGAAAGAAAATTATTTGGTATGAATGGTTATATTATTTTTTGATGTTTCAAGTTGAGGTATCTGCTTCTTATTGAAAGGTGCAAAACACTTAATTTACACCATGAACTGATTAAAGTTATTCTCTTCCAACTTACGTCAATCTTCGTACTTAAAAAAAAAGTCAATCTTAGGTACTTGCTGATCAAGAAATTGCTTGGTCAGGACTTCTACAGTCTTATTGTTTAATATGATCACCATGTATAATATTGTTACTTCCACAATTGTTGACCAATATAATTAACATTAACCAATAACCATAAAAACCGCTCAAGTAGCAGCAACTTTTTTTGTTTTTGTTTTAGGGCATGGAAATGGTTTTCTATTTTAACTTGGGCGGCCTGAATCAAATCATGGTATTCAGTTTTGAAGTTATGATATTTAGTTTAATTAGGTTTTAATTTCTAAATATATTATTCGGTCAATTACACAATAGCTAGCTTCTTATATATTTATATATATATATTGGAGTATCATTACGCGGTTTTTAGCCACTCAAATATTCCAAAGATATTCCAAGAATTTTTTTTTAAAAAAAACAATATATAATAACTTCAATCAATCTTCAGGTAATTTCTATAGTCTGTCTAAGATGAAACAATATAATAATATTAATTTCGTGGTCAAATTCTACCGTTCACTCTTTTATTTTAGTTATTATTTCATGTTTTAGGTCTCACTTGTTGACATGGAAGATCAGAGTTTGGTTTATATTTGAAACTGAGTGTTAAAATATTAATTAAATAACCGTTGAGCGACCATCCTTTTACTCGGCACTGTACTTGAAATGGTCCAAGTTCTGCTTTATTCATTTTTAAAATAAGTGTTAATTTAATCAAAGATGATCCATGTATGAATTATTTAATACTTCTTTGTACTAAAGTATTGATTAAATAATTACATTTGTCTCTTTCTATTAGTTTAAACTTTTAAGATAAGTGATAATTTAAAACTCTGACTCTAGATCTGATATTGGACTAACAAATTAAGATAACTTCATCCAACAAATATGACCTAAAAAATGAGGGAAGAGAAACCATAATGGCTATAGAAAAATTGTTATAATGTCAAACACACAATTTGCAATGTAGTATATATATTGTTATTCTTTCGATTTATTTTATAAAATTTTAAGTCTCTGATAAACTCCCGCGCAACTCTCGGGTCCACGCCGGCGTATACACAATAGAGTCCAGACAAGCAATCCCTTTTGCTCAGAAGTCAGCAAGCTATCCCTTTGTACAGACCTGGTCAGAAACTTCACAGAACCCAACAAAGCCTTTTTACCAAGTCTTCGTTTTTTTTTTTTTTTTAAATTTCTCAATTATTTTTAATTTGCTGAAAACTTGATCCTTCTATATATTCTCTATTGATGATCAGAAAGAAAGGTGAAAATGAGGGTTTTTGGTGAATGAGTTTTCCAGTATTGTTGCATATATAAAGAGCTGTGGGGTGTCTGCAATTTTATGGTATATATATATGCGTTGAATTTATTAGATTTTCTGGGAAATGGGAAGCAGGCATGAGACTTTGGAGGATCCGATGGCAATCATGGCATCTGTGATTGATGATAGGATATACGTTGCTGTGGGAAAAGATGTGAAAGAGTGCAAATCAATCCTGTTATGGGCTTTGCAGAATTCTGGGGGAAAGAGGATTTGCATCCTTCATATTCATCAGCCTGCACAGCTCATTCCCTTCAGTAAGTCCCAAACACGTACATGTTAATTTCTTTATGATTCCATGCAAGTAGGCTCGATCGTGAAACGATTTGAAAGGAAACTTGGAAGAATATTATATAATCTGGAATTTATTAGAGTTTTTTTGTTGATTAATCTGCAGTGGGTACAAAAGCTCCAGCAAGCAAACTCAAGGAAAAGATAGTGAGCGATTACCAGGAAACTGAAAGGCAAAACATGCATCAGATCCTCGATGAATACGTTCGTTTCTGTCTCCAAATGGGGGTATAAATTTTATTCCCTTTTTTCTGTTTGTTTTATTCACTTTTCTTTTTTCCTTTAGTGTTAAATAAATTTAGTTTATCTAATTGTTAAAAAGAATAATAATAAAAAAAAAAATTATCTAAATTCATGGGTTGGAAATTTCTGATTTATTTTTTAAAATATAGGTACGGGCACAAAAACTAGAAATAGAAATGGACCGTATCGAGAAGGGAATTGTAGACCTCATCTCTAAGCACGAGATCAAGAAGCTTGTTATGGGAGCAGCCGCAGACAAACACTACAATCGGTATAGACAAGACAAAATCTTTTTCCACATCATCATTTTCATTTCTTGATCTATTCTTCGTTGATATCTAACAGTCACAAATTCTCATCACCAACAAATTGTTATCCAAATTATTACGATCAATTTAGATAGTAATTATTATTAATTATTTGTCCAAACAAATTTTAAATTGTCCGAACAGTTATTCGAACACATAGAATTCATATAAACTCCCTGTGAAACGAGATATATTGCAAATTGTTTAGTACATTAAAAGGGTAAAAGTTTAAAACCAATTATTGCTTGATAATTGCAGAAGAATGACAGAACTCAAGTCTAGTAAAGCAAAATATGTACGCGAACACGCCCCTATTTCCTGTCATATACAATTCATCTGCAAAGGCCACCTCATCTTCACCAGGTTTGGTAGATATATGTTTTTATTAAATTTACCATTTAATATTTATAAATGGTAAATTTTATATTAATTACCAACGCAAATTTAATTCCCATATGGATATAGGGAAGCAAGCGCAGAGATATTGCCTGAAAGTGGACAATCAAACCTCATGAAATCACGGTCGGTTGCTTTGGGGGCGCACGACAGGGACAGGGACAATAGTGAAATCCGACAATCAAACTACGTGAGATCACAATCTGTTACAGCGGGGCACAATAGGGATAGCAGTGGAAGAATGATGGGCATATTTGATATCCCTTCACCGGCGGCAGCGGGCACTAGTGATCAAGAGACTTCTTCATCTCCAAAGAGTCCTTCGGGTTCTGATGGATGGGGGGATGGCTTAGGATTGGGAAGGAGTCCTTCCGGTTCGGGTTATTATTGCTCAACCAGCTCTCCCAAAAGAGTGGCTGACGTAACTCTGTCTTCATGGAATGAGGCCAATGAGTTTAGCGCACCCTCTCCCGCGGGTTCGGGTTATTCAAGAACCTCTTATGTGGATATCGGATCTCCATTGCTGCCGCAGAGTCCAAGATTGGTTTCTAGTGCAAGTACCATCTCAACATGCTCTTCTAATGGAGCCCTCAATGCTGTGGTACGTGCAATGCATCCACATATATATATATATATATATATAAAGAGAATTACACATTTTGATGTA
Organism: Corylus avellana; assembly: GCF_901000735.1. NCBI lineage: Eukaryota > Viridiplantae > Streptophyta > Magnoliopsida > Fagales > Betulaceae > Corylus > Corylus avellana. The sequence goes on from NC_081547.1 coordinate 4,410,685, forward strand.
TAACTAGTTTTGCGGTGTTAATCTTGAATTTTATATCAAAAGTGAAATTGATATAAATTTTATATCAATCTTGAATCTTTAAATTTCATCTTTATTATTAGGGTTTTTCATTAAATTAAATAGCAAATAGGTGAAATGTCTTTTATACCATTGTAAAATTTATATTTCTCTTAATTATAAATTTTATTTTATTTTTTAAATTCCTGCTTTTCGGTGGGTCAACAAATTTTCAGATTTTTTTTTAAAAAAAAAAAACAAAAAATTCAATAACAAATGACATTCTTTGTTGAGACTAACCAATGAGTGAAATTAAAAGGGCCTGAAAAATAAGATGCCTGCATTATAATTTTTGATAATTCTATGTCAATATTGCTGACCCAAAAATAGTATTTTGGTCATTTTAACATTGAGAGTGTAAGTAAAGTTTATATATATATATATATATTATGAGGCATGCATTGCATGCATGTGGAGCTTTGAGTCGTACAGTATATTTTCAATTTTGGGGCCTCTATAGAAGCGTTTAATTTAGCTTTCTATTTAAAATTTATTTATAGAAATTGATCAAATTAAGATTAAGCGATTAAACAATATGTTCGAAAAGGCTTTAAATTTAAACATGGAAGGGATATCCTAGCAGGACGAAAGTTTAGATGACACTCTTTATGAGCGACTTCAACAAGTGATGGCAGAGAATGAAAAAGAAACACTCAGGCGTCAAAGAGCAGAAAGAGATGTGATTGAGGCCAAACGCCGGGTAAAGATTTTAATAATAATAATAAAAAATTCTAGTTGCTGCAGAACTTGAAACATAATCTGATGCAAATTGTGAATAATCAAATGAACAGGGCCAAGAAGAATCGAGACAAAGAAAAGAATTTGAGGAAGCGCTGGTGAAGGTAAAAGAAGAGCTTGAAAATGTGAAGAATCAGAGAGACCAAGTAAAGGAAGAACTGGGGATTTCTCAAGAACATGAATTATCATTAAAGATTCATATTGCAGAGTTACAGAAAGTGATGAATGAGGTGCAGATGGAGCGTGATAATGCGCTAAAAGAAGTTGAAGGGCTAAGATCAAGAAAACAAGTTGGTGATGATGATCACTTCTCTGAGTTCAAGCTCTCTGAGATCGAAGAAGCTACTCAGAAGTTTGATGAATCCAGGAAAATTGGACAAGGAGGATATGGAAGCATTTATAAAGGTCTCCTGTGTCAAAAAGAGGTTGCAATCAAGATGCTACAATCTCCTGGCGCCCATGGCATCTCACAATTCCAAATGGAGGTCTGTCTATTCCTTTAGAAAATTTATTTGTAGTTTTAAATCACCACTTATACCAAAACTTTAAACTAATAGAAATAAGTAAATTTAATTATTTAATAAACACTTTAACAATTGGGCCTATGGCTATGAAGAATGGAATGAAGTTAGATCAAAAGTGTGGAATTCTATCTCATTTGTTGGTTGTATATATATATATATCAGGTTAGTGTATTAAGTCAGCTGAGGCATCAGAATCTTGTGAAACTTACTGGATCATGCCCTGAAGTTTTTGCGCTCATCTATGAGTTTCTCCCCAATGGAAGCCTTGAAGATAGACTGAACATGAAAGACAACAGCCCTCCATTATTATGGCAAACTCGAATACGCATTGTGATGTAGATTGGAATTCAAGGCTTATCTTATCTTATCTTATCTTTTAGTCTTTTATTAGGTTTCTTTATTAGTCGTTTATTATATCTTATCTTTCAGTCTTTATTTGAATTAGGTTTCTTTGTTAGTCTTTTATTTGGTTTAGTTGTCTTTCGTAGACTTCTAAATTAACTTTATTTCATTGTTATTTTAGGGCTAGGAGTCTTGGGCTATAAATATATGCTTATAGCCTTTAACAATTCAGTTTATGATTATTATTGAGTTTGTTTAATAAGAATTACTCAGAGTTGAGTTTCTTTGTATTTTTCCTTAAACCATAGATAGAATCTATAGTTTTTAAGAAGATTTCTTAGATTCTTGTGATAGTCTCACAGTCTTAGAAATATTTACCCCTTCAACTTGATGTTTTCTTGTTCACTACAATCCTACGCTGCATCAGTTGGTATCAGAGCTCCAGTTTTCTTTCCATGGCATCGCCAAACACAAGAAGAAGGGGCAACCGCTTTGCACATCTGGAGGACGTGTATGAACGTAAGGAAGCAGTCGGTGAAACACGTACGGAGGAGCAGTGGCAACGCATGGTGGATGAGGTGGAGATGCTGCAGAAAAAATTAAAGGTGAATCAAGCGGAGATTCGTTGGCAACGCATGGTGGATGAGCTAGAACTACTACGGAAAGAAATAGAGATCTTCACAACTCGAGTTGACAACCGGGGTAGCCGTAAAGTTCGTCACCATCGAACGAATCAACGCTTTTTGGATGAGGATAATGTGGTTGTCGGTCATAAGGCGTATTCTGAAAAACGGAGAGCACGATTTGAGACGGAGATGCCGCGACAAGCCAACTTGACCATTATTCGCGAGCCTCAAATCTATCAACCAAATCCATATTCTGTGGAGGAGGAAAAAGAATCTATGGATGAAGAGTTTGAGGAGTCCGAATTCATTGATGAAGAGTTTAGACATGAAGATGTTGTAGATCCTTCGCAAGGATTTGTGGATTGGGATTTCCCACCAACCTATGATGACGATGTCAATGAGGAAGAACCGAGTGAAGGACCTTTGGCATTCGACCTAGAGGACGAGCACGAAGAGGATGGATTTTCTCCCATGCTTGACGGCCTCTACCCCGAAGAAGATGACCAAGAGGAAGAGTATAAAGAAGATGGTTTTTCTCCCATGTTTGGCGGTCTCTACCCCGAAGATGATCAATTGGAAGAGGAAGAGCCCACGAGTGACATCGACAATTATGAAGAGGTTGATAAAGTCTTTTCAGGTGAAGTGCCTAATTATAATGATGAAGAGGGTTATGTTGATTTTATTGGTGTTGAAAATATTTTAAATTCTCCTAACAACAATTGTGATGAGTTCTATGCGGATGAAGAGAATTATATGTTCACAAGGGAAACAACGGTTGACCCGTCCTTGAGTATCTTCATGGCACGTGAAAGGGAGAAGGAACGAGAAAAGAACGGCAAATCTGAAGTATTGCCAAGTGGTGTGTGGGGCTTTCATGACAACCATCAAAGTATTTCGATGATGAGAAGTGTCACGTTTATTTTGGGGTGTTGCCTTGTTGTGATCTTGAGGAACGGAGAATGGAACGAGTTAACAGGGCACCCGAAGGACCGTGGAAAAGACAGTCCGAATTCGGGGGCGAATTCTCTCCAACCTCGGGAGGATGATGTAGATTGGAATTCAAGGCTTATCTTATCTTATCTTATCTTTTAGTCTTTTATTAGGTTTCTTTATTAGTCGTTTATTATATCTTATCTTTCAGTCTTTATTTGAATTAGGTTTCTTTGTTAGTCTTTTATTTGGTTTAGTTGTCTTTCGTAGACTTCTAAATTAACTTTATTTCATTGTTATTTTAGGGCTAGGAGTCTTGGGCTATAAATATATGCTTATAGCCTTTAACAATTCAGTTTATGATTATTATTGAGTTTGTTTAATAAGAATTACTCAGAGTTGAGTTTCTTTGTATTTTTCCTTAAACCATAGATAGAATCTATAGTTTTTAAGAAGATTTCTTAGATTCTTGTGATAGTCTCACAGTCTTAGAAATATTTACCCCTTCAACTTGATGTTTTCTTGTTCACTACAATCCTACGCTGCATCACATTGCCACAGAGTTGTGCTCTGTCCTCATTTATCTTCATTCTGCTAAACCTCATAGCATAGTACATGGTGATTTGAAGCCCTCCAACATCCTCCTTGACGCCAACTTTGTCAGTAAACTGAGTGACTTTGGAATCTGCCGCATGTTGTTATCTGATGCAAGTTCAAGCAACAACGTTAACACAACGCTGTCTCATATAACTAACCCAAAGGGCAGTTTCGCTTTCATAGATCCTGAGTTTCTTGAAACAGGAGTGCTTACTTTGAAGTCTGATGTTTACTCGTTTGGGATCATATTACTACAACTGTTGACTGGGAGACAACCCTTTAAGATATCAAATGAAGTGAAATATGCCCTGGATGTCGGAAACTTGAAAGATCTCTTGGATCCTTTGGCAGGAGACTGGCCGATTTTGGCTGCTCACAAGTTGGCTCGCCTGGGATTGAGATGCTGCGACAGGAACCGAAGGAGTCGGCCGGAGCTTGGGTCAGAAGTGTGGAAGGTGCTTGAACCAATGAGGGCTTCATATGGGTCCTGAAGATCATTAATATAAATCCCAACCACCTTCTTAAATATTAGTCCTTGTATTTCTTTCATTACGTTTCCTGATATTTATATGACTTGTTTAAGCTTATGCTTGGTACTAGATTGGTTGTAATAGAAGAAATGTCTCCAATACTTGTACAGTTTCTTGAGGCTAATCCTCGTTATGGCTGCCATAAACTGATGAGAGATGCAAAAATAGCAAGCAGAAAAACTTATTTCAGCAATTTTTTCTTAAAGAAAACAGGGCACACATAATGTTTTAGAAATTTTTAGTTATATTAATTACATGGATTTATTTTCTCAAAATTTACTCTTAAGTAATCTAAAAATCTTTCTAGATTTTAATATTTGGATTGTTAAAATGTGCTGATGAGTATATAGACATTTGAAAATATGAAAAGTTGTTGAAAAAAAAAAAATTACGTGTTACATTTTTATGTTTTAAACGATAATTAAAAAATATGAATTAATTATTTATTTTGTTTCTTATATTATTTAATATATTTGAAAATAATTTTGTTTTACCTATTTCTTTTAATATTGTCTCTTTAGAACTAAATTTTTGGCTTCGTTACTACGTACGCCGAAGGATCGGTTGAGAACTTGTGGTGGCGGGTCAAGTCAATATGGGCCACCCGATTAATTAATGTATTGGCGATGGATCACATACATGCGTGTAGTGGTTGCATTTCGATCTTGTTTGTTAACCTCCTCCCTTTTGTTACTGTTTATGATTTATGTGAAAAAAAAAAATGAGAATAATATTTGGTATAAATAAGTGAAAAAATGGTATTAAAAAGTAATTTTTTTTTTTTGGTAATTTTTTTTTTATTTGAATATTAGTAAAAAGTAAATAATGTGATATAAAAAATGAATTATGTAATATAAAATATACTGAAAAAAGTGAGAATGCTTTAATATTAATTTTTAAAAAGCAGTTATTCGAATGCGGTTAACCGCTAACTGGGCGGTTGACCGCCTAGCGGTTAGCGGTTGGGGTTAGCGTTTTTAACCACAAACCGCAACCACCTTTTCACCCCTACTATTTTTGGTTGGAGAAAATTTTTTTCAACCTACTCTAATAAGTGACATGTGTTATCTTTTACATGTTTTTTTTAATATTTTAACAGTCATTTATTGTCATTCTACTAATCTAAGAACTCAAACATTAATTTTTTAAAAACCTAAAAATATTAAATGATGCTTATCATTTATTAGAGTAAATTGAAGAAAATTTCTTTTTACAAAAATTTGATATAAATTATTCCACGGTCCATTTCGGGGGCTGGATTGACTTGATTTGGACATGAGTGTGATCAGTACAATTAGTGCATGCAATATTCCTCCAGCTCCGGCGGGGTCCATGCCATTAATGTACCCGACGGACGACGACAAGAAGAGGTGAGATCTAGAAGGGAACATCTAGAAGAAGTAGTACTGTTTCCGAACTTTTATCAAAAAAAAAAGTACTGTTTCCGAACTGAGTTATCCGGCGGGGTCCATGCCATTAATGTACAGACTTGATCAGAAACTTCACAGAACCAACACAACCCTTTACCAAGAGTCTTCGTTTTTTTATTTATTTATTAAATTTCTCAACTATTTCTAATGTGCTCAAGATTTGATCCTTATATTCTCTGTATTGATCAGAAAGCTGAAAATGAGGGTTTTTGGTGAATGAGTTTTCCAGTACTTGTTGCATATATAGAGAGCTGTGGGGTGCATGTCTGCAATTTATGGTGGTATATATGCGTTGAGACTTTGGAGGGAAGCAGGCATGAGACTTTGGAGGATACGATGGCAATCACGGCATCTGTGATTGATGATATGATATACGTTGCTGTGGGAAAACATGTGAAAGAGTGCAAATCAATCCTGTTATATATGGGCTTTGCAGAATTCTGGGGGATTCCATGCAAGTAGGCTCGATTGTGAAACGATTTGAAATTAAGGAAACTTAATTGGAAAAATATTATACAATCTGGAATTTATTAGAGTTTTTTTTTCTTGATTAATTTGCAGTGGGATCATAACCTCACAAGATAAGACTCAGAGATCATAACTTCTTCTTAAAAAGACTACAACAAAAGATTCTCAACTACATGATAAAGATTGCAACAACTGAAAACCATAATCATAATAACCGGAGTAATAATAAAGCATCATAATATAGATAGTTCCTCAAATGTATTAGTCAAAGACCGATCATCAATATTACAAAACATAAGAAATTGTTTGAGAATAACATTAACGCCTAAGCTTAAGTAGTGCTAACATAATGAGAATCCCTATCATCTTTGCTTGGACGGATCCTCCGTCATCCCACATAGACTTCAGCCATACCGGGTCTAAGTTTTCAAAGATGACCCGTGTCAAATCCTTCGCCACCACCTGAATTCATCACTTGCTAAGCTAATTAAACTGTGCAATTTATATATAATGGAGGGGAAAAAATATAATGGGTGAGTCTAAAGACTTAGTGGGTAAAAATGCACATAATACTTATGTCATTGAATGATGAACTCCGTTTGATAAAGTATACAACATTTTGGTTTGACAGCTATTCATGTATGCTGTATAGATACACTACATGTTATAATCATGTGAATCAATGATAGTTTAATTGCATGGTTTACCCAAAATATTACTCATTCTCAGTAGGGTTAATGTCGTCCCGAGAGATCTGTAATACAATGCTAGTACCCTGACCATTATATGCTACCGTCCATAACACTAGCAGCCCGATCGAGTCCGACCTTGGGTGGCCCACACAACTAATGATGTACGTCTTGTAGTGACCCACCAATTAAGGCTGCGTCAGTCACAAAATAATCATTGGATTCAAGGCCTATATATCACATTCACACACACATTTGACCATAGAGTTAACATGTATAATAAGTCCATGGTCGTTATCACGCACGTACCAATGTACCATGTCATACGATACAATTAGTCATGTTTGTATTTTACATGCATGCTCTTACAATCTCATCATGTTCGTTATCTTGTTAAGTAGCATATTTTCACAAAATGTAAAGTTCAAATCATAGCAAAAGTGTGTTTCATGATAGTTGTAAAATAAATGTTTTGTACACAAAACACATGTGCAATGCGGAAAGTATGAGTTTGTATTCACCTGGGTCGTACAAATCCTCCAAAAATCCCTTTGGCGGTTTCAAGTTCTCTAAATTTGTGGAAAGCCTAACATTAGAACTAAGTCCAAGCTAAACAAACCTAGAACATGAAAACAGAGGCTATTGAACGATTGCACAAAATGGCGTTCCCCCTAAAGTGCCTCTGGGTGAACGTTCGGGCTCGATGCTGAGCGTTCAAATAGAGAGATTCAGATAGAACCTCATTTGGTCCAACGATCTCCTAAGCAGTCCTAAACTAGTTCATAGTCTGCAAAAGGGTTTTTAACACATCATACCTTAAAACAACATTATCATGCAACAAGAATCCAAAGGGAAGGAAAAGCTCAAAACAAGAGAAAACCTAAACCTTTAGATCTCTAACAACTAAGCTACTGTAAAAACCCAAATCTAACACAACATCCTAAGAAAATACTCGAAGAGAGAGAGAGAGAGATGGTTACCTCTACACAACAAGAACCTCAACTCCTCCTTCTCTTCAAAAACACCAAGGAAATCTTTCTCAAGCTCACAACAACACTCAAGCAGGGTTTCTCTAGGGCTCAGATGGCAGATTGGGTTGGTAAAGGTTGTGGGAGGGGGTATTTATAGGATAGAAAAAGCTGTGAGCCCTATAGTGCAGTGAGCGTTCGGTATTACAGTGTTGAATGTTCGTGTACTGTTTACCCAGCAGTTTTTGGGCTGCAATCGTACACTCGAGCTATATCCAGTGGTCAAGCAAAAGTCAATGAATGTTCGGGTTGGTTCTCACATGAGCATTCGTGTTCTATTATTGCAGGCGAACGTTCGTGTGGTCCCCATATGCACGTCTGGTCAGAAAGTTCAAAATTTCCAAAATGATCTTCTAGCTACTCCTAGTGACCAAAAGTCCAATTAACCCTTCAACCAAGCTGTTTAACCCTAGTTAATTATTTGGGACACTACACAAGACATTGCAAATTGTTTAGTAGATTAAAGGGGAAAAAGTCTAATTTTACGAATAATTTTAACGTGACTCGATGTTTAACCTAGTAAAATGTGTTACAATATTCACCGTTGGATTGAATTCACTACAAAAAATCTTTTTTTTTTTTTTTACCAAAGTTTTCTAACGTGTTATAGTGTTTGACATGTCAGAAAACTTTTCTGACGTGGCGTTTCTGACATGTGTTGAATGCCAAAAACATAATTTTTTTTGCTGACGTGTTATTGTTTGACACGTCAAAATTTATTGACGTGTTACTGTTTGGCACGTTAATAAATTTTGTTGACGTGTTATATTTTAACACGTCAATAAATTAATAATTTAAATTAATTGAAAAATAATTTAAATTAATAAATTTTTTTAATTGAAAAAAATAAGAAAAAATTTTAAAAAAGAAAAATTATTTTTTTTAATAATTTTTTAAAATTTACTGATGTATTAATTTTTACACATCAGTTTAAATTATTTTTCAATTAATTTTTTTAAAATTTTTTTTTTTTCATGATCATCTCTTTCTCTCTCTCTCTCTCCCTTCGTTTATCCATGGCCAGGCCATTTCACTGGCTCTCTTTCTCTCGATCTCTACAGCCCCTGCTTCTCTTTCACTTCCTCTTTCAAACTCTAGATCTCTGCATCTCTCTCTTTCACTTCCATTTCTCTCTCTACGACAATTTCCTTCTTGGTAAAAATTTTGTCAAAAAATTGGAACTACATATAGTAAACAATTGGAACCCAGCTCACTATCTGCAGATCAAAAAAGCCGACCCAGAATCAAACCAAAAATTGGAAACCCAATCAAAATCAAAGAGCAAAAAAAATCCCTAACCCAGTAAGAGAAAAAAAAAATCAAAATCCCAAACCCAGTAGAAAAGAAAGAAAAAAAAACAGAGAAAAGAAGCACTGACCTGCGCAGGTGGGGAGAAAAGAAAGAAAAAAAAAAAAAAGAGGGAGAGAAAGAGATAGAGCTGCGCAGAGAGAGAAAAGAAAGAAAAAAAAGAACCAGCTCACCATGCTTGGGCGGGAGAGAATTAGAAAAAGGGAGGGACAATGGAAAAACAAAAGAGTTAAATACTTCATACTCCCATGGGGTTTCACAATTGTTGAGAATAAGGTTGTATATTGAATCACAAAATATAATGTACAGAAGAGGCCTATATATAGACGAATAATACAGACCTAGTAGAATAAGGAAAGGTAAACCTAGTAACCCTAGAATACCAAAGAAAGTAAATAATAATAATATAATATTATCTAACAGCCCCCCACAAGCGCAAGGTGGAGTGCGAGAGACCAACTTGAGGTTGGACACAAGATCACGAAAACGTCCTGGAGGATGTGACTTTGTAAAGATGTCTGCGAGCTGATCACGGGACGTGACAGAATGAAGTTGTAGTGAGCCCTGAAGAAGATGATGACGAACAAAATGACAATCAATCTCAATATGTTTTGTCCGTTCATGAAAAACATCATTATGAGCAATCTGAATAGCACTCTTATTATCACAGTATACAGGAGTAGCAGAAGAAAGAGAGACACCCATATCTTGTAACAACCATCGCAACCAAAGAAGCTCCACGGTAGTGTCAGCTAGAGCACGATATTCTGCCTCTGTGCTAGATCGAGCAACAACAGTCTGTTTCTTACTTCGCCAAGAAATAAGCAAGGTACCAAGTAGAAAACAATAACCAGTGGTAGAGCGACGATCTGTTGGATCACCCGCCCAATCAGCATTAGTATAAGCATGCAGCTGTATAGGAGACTGAGAGGAAAAATAAAGCCCATGAAATAATGTCCCCTTCAGATACCGAAGAATGCGTAGAACAGCTGAGAAATGAGTGGAGCGAGGAGCAGCCGTAAATTGACTCACCTGATGGACAACATACGAGATATCAGGTCGAGTGACAGTAAGGTAGACAAGACTGCCAACTAAATGTCGATATAAGGTAAAATCATGAAGAGGCTCGCCATCATAAGGAGTGAGACAAGTATTAAGCTCAGTCGGTGTGTCGACAATCTTACTGTCTGTAAGATTGGCCCGAGAAAGTAGATCAGATATATACTTGGCCTGTGTTAAATAATAACCATCTGAAGAAGATGAGATCTCAAGACCCAGAAAATAGCTGAGAGGGCCAAGATCTTTCATCTCAAAGTGTTGACTAAGAAACTGTTTAAGTTCCTGAATACCAGTCATATCATCCCCAGTGATAATCATGTCATCAACATATAGTAGAAGAAGTATGGTACCCCGGTCTGTGCGGCAAATAAACAAGGCAGAATCATAAGAATTGATGGAGTAGCCAAGGCGAGAGATAGTGGTGCTAAACTTAGCAAACCATGCTCGAGGTGCTTGCTTAAGCCCATAGAGTGCTCGACGAAGACGACAAACCTTGTTTGTAGGATGAGATAATCCAGGAGGTGGCTGCATATAAACTTCTTCACTTAAATCACCATTAAGGAAGGCATTTTTGACATCCATTTGACAAAGGGACCAATGCCGAGAGGCTGCAACAGCCAACAGAGCACGCACAGAAGAGAGGCGAGCAACTGGAGCAAAAGTCTCCTCATAATCCACACCATATTCCTGAGTAAAACCTCTGGCCACAAGTCGAGCCTTGTACCTGTCAATAGTACCATCGGAACAAGTCTTGATTTTGTAAACCCACTTACACCCGACAGCAAATTTTCCAAGAGGTAAGTCAACCAGATCCCATGTATTGTTCTTGTGTAAAGCATCAAGTTCCTCTTTCATCGCAGCCTGCCAAAGAGGGTTAGTGGAGGCCTCACGAAAAGAGTGAGGCTCGCGCAAGGTAGCTAAGGCATGAAAGCAATAAAAATCCTGTAAATGGGAAGGAAGAGATCTTACTCGGGTGGATCGACGAATGTCAGGTGATGGAGTGCAGACTGGATCCTCAGATGGAACAGAACCTGGGGAGGTAGGCGAAGAACTTGGGGACGCAGGCAAAGAACTTGGAGACACAGGCGAAGCAGCTTCAAGGGCATCAGATGACTGCAGTTCTAGCGAGAGAGACTCAGGCAAGACATTGGTGGTGGGAGTAGGAGAAAGAGGAAACTCAAAACGGGTAGTAAAGGGAGGGGATGATGGCATGCTAAATTTGCCGACGTCGTGGAATAGTCGATGCTCCCAAAAAACTACATGACGGGAGATGCGAAGACGACGAGACACAGGATCATAACACCGGTAGCCCTTGTGTTCCACTCCATATCCAAGAAAACAACACAACCGAGAACGAGGCTCAAGTTTGGTGCTGTAGCGCTCCAGAATTTTCAAAGCGATTTAAACAGATAATTTTGATAATGATGTTATTTTAATATCCATTGTAGCCAAGGATTTTAATTCTTGAAAAATTTATGGTATTACAGAGAGTGGTAATTAGAGTATGGTAATTGGTAAAATAAAATGATAGTCAATGGTAAGTATAAGGAGGGTATACTTTTAAATAAGAAGGTAAAATAGTCAATGGTAGGTATAAGGAGGGTAGAATTTTAAACAAGAAGGTAGAATAGTCAATGGTAGGTATACTAATGGGTAGGTGGAATAGTAAAATGAGGGTATAATTGTAAATTGAAGGTAGAATAGTATTTGATTTTCTCCTATAAATAGAGCTCTTCTCCTTCACAATTTCACTACTCCTATCCCATCTCTTGCATATATTCTTCCTTCTTCCGCTTTTTACTCGGTCTTTCTTATTTCTAAGAGTGTTTACTCAGAACAGAGAGAGAAAGGGCGAGACAAAGCGCTACAAGAAAGAAAGAACACAAGAGATAGCGGACTTTAGAAATTAGTTTCAAAAGATATAGTAGTGGTGTTAGTCAGAATTGGAACAAACTAGATTCCTTCAGATCACTTTTAGCTTCAATCTAGAGGTAAGTAAATTTACTACTCCTTCTAAAATTACTTCATGTCATGCTATTTATTCATTCTTTAGTAAATTATAAATGATTATTTTATTTACGTATTATGAAGTTATGTTGCATACACGAAAGATTTCTAAAAAAATTATCTAGAAAGTTTCTATTTATTTAAACGCTTTCTAAGTACAACAAGTTTATATTTGAAAAGGTTTCCATTTGAGAAAATAAAGTTGAGAAATGATGATGATTATAAGAAAGAAAAATGATGATAAACCCTCCTACATGTTACCCTAAGATGCATCAAAAGAAGTACAAAGAAAAGTACAAGAGATGAGATAAATGTTTTTGAAATGAGGGCACATGTATGGAGGTGAGTATTTTTTGCCCCAAGATAAGTAAGAATGAGAAGAGTTCGGTACTGATACTCGGATGGAGGCGAAACCACTGAAGGAGGCTATGCCAGAAGGTGGTATTCCATCAACCAGACCGTTGAGTGCACCAAGAAAGAGTTAATTGACGGTCGGGCATGGCTGAGGCCTCAGTTCAGTGCCATGGTCATAGGACCCGCAACCCTTGTACACAGGGGTAATAGTGTAGATGGGCCCTATTATGAGAAAATGATATTATAATTTCAACGATGATATGCTATGATGATTTACAAAGATTATTTATAATGATGCATTATGATGATGATTTATAAAGATGATTTACAACGATGATCTATTACTAGATGTAATAGTATGTATATGTTACGGGAGATGCAACCGTACATACATATATTATTATGGCTAGAAGTATATTTATTTGCGAAAATGATTTTCAAAACTGAGAACAAGGAGTAAAACTATTTATGGTCGTGGATGTTACTTGCTGGGCCCCCTTTGGGCTCATTCAGTTTTATTTCTTGTTTTCAGGTAGAAAAGACGCTGGAATAGGAGGCCGGAATGGGGACGGGAATAATTATTAATTTTCAAAGTCTTTTCATATCAGTTATTGTAATAATATGATATTCCGCAACTGAAGTTTAATGTTTTCTCATTTTGCTTGTAATAAAATCTTTTTAAGAATGTTTTATACATTTATCGTACCTTTTAAAATCAAGTACTTTGATAGACCTTATACATCTTTGCAAAAAAATGTTTATTGAAAAAGAAGAGAAGTGGCAAACTCAGCCTTAACGGGCTGGGATGTTACAGGTGCGCTCATGAGGCTGGAGGAAAACAAAACAGGCAGAACCAAAGACACAGGTTCTGAATCACCTCAAAATTTTTTCGCGTCTAAATATTTTTCCTCCGGCGCCGCCAGTGTTATCCGGCGAATCCTTCTCTCTGATCCTCACGGTTCTCTATCTTCTCCTCCT
>NC_081547.1:4424371-4432779 GCF_901000735.1 Corylus avellana
CACTATACCGCTTGAAAGCCCGGAAGACAACCGTCCCAAAGCCGCCGCACACAGCCATATCGGAGCCCACATGCGCCCTCACACGCCGCCCAAAGGTTCGGCAATTCCGCCACTGCCGTCCAGCCACCGGCCGCCACGGTGGTTCGATTGCTTCCCTCAGGCCACCGATCGATAGATCTGCTCCCCAGGATTCCAGAACAGGCCTCAGATCCTCCATACGACTCTCTACGCGCCCCCACGCGCCCCCAGAAGTTCCGCACGTTAGATCCACGCGCCAGTACACGCCTCCTCCGTTCGCGCGTGTACCACACGTGCCATCGCACCCACGTGCCACGCCATCCTTGCCACGTCAGCCCTAATTGCCACATCAGCATAGCCACGTCAGCCCTACGTGCCACGTCAGTCTGTGTGCCACATCATCAGCATCAAGTCAGACCTTGCCACGTCATTAGTGCCACGTCAGCGTTGACTTTGACCGTTGACCGTTGACTTCCAGAGTTGACCAGGTGCTTTCTTGCCTATTTTTTCGTCCTGATTTCATATTTGTAGTTTGTTTTTGCATTTGAGCCTTCCAGATGGCACAAAACGAGATTTTTCATCATGTTCAGACTGTATTGGATGGAACAAACTATATGTTGTGGTCTCAATCTATGCGCAGCTTTCTTAACGGCCGCAAGCTTTGGCTTTATGTCACTGGGGAGATCCAAAAGCCAGTTAAAAAGGATTCTGAGGCAAATGAGGCTTTTACCACTCGTCTTATTGATTGGGATAGCAAACATCATCAGATTCTTACATGGTTCCGTAATACCACTATCCCATCTATTTCTGCACTCTTTGGCAGCTTTGATACCATGTTGAGAATAAGGTTGTATCACTTGTATATTGAATCACAAAATATAATGTACAGAAGAGGCCTATATATAGGCGAATAATACAGACCTAGTAGAATAAGGAAAGGTAAACCTAGTAACCCTAGAATACCAAAGAAAGTAAATAATAATAATATAATATTATTTAACAACAATTATATTTTTTCTCCTCTTGGGGCTTCATTTTTATCACATGAGGTTCCTGTGATTTTGATAATAGACCAAGTTAGTCCTCCGTCAGTTGACTATTAGTTGACTTAACGGAATTTCACATGGACCAATCAAATGTTGATACGTGCTACCTATTTAATTTTTTTTAAAAAAAAGTATTTTAGAATATATATATATATATATATACTTTTTTTTTTCCGAAAATACTTTTTTTTTTTAAAAAAAAAAATTTAAGTAGGTGCCAATGTTAACATTTGATTGGCAATGGAATTCGTAATCAAATTGCGTCAACTGACGGAGAATTAACTTGGTCTATTATCAAAATCACTGGGACGCCCCGTGATAAAAATAAAATCCCAAGGAAGAAAAAATAAAGTTGTGAAACCCCAGAGGGGTTTGAAGTATTTAATCCAAAAAAAAAATGAATACATTTAAAAGAGAGAGGGCTAGGAAGAGATAGAGCTACACCGGGCGGGAGAAAATGAGAAAAAAGAAGGGAGAGGAAAAAAATTAAAAAGGCAAGAAGAAGGGTGCATGCATGATATGATGGCGCTGCAGGGGATGGGATGTCGGGCAGGCTCTGATGGCGCTCCATGGAGTACTTCCCAATGCAGGTTACTGACGTGCCACATGTGGCACGTCAATAATAGGCTTAAAAATTAAATATATAATTTTTATATAATTTAATTACAGACCTGTGAAAAAAAGGCCACATTAATAATTTTTGACGTGACAGTTTTACACGTTAATAAATTATGACCTGTGAAATTAGCAAGTCAAAAAATTTTGACCTACTAATTTCACACGTCAGTAATTTTTGATGTGTTAAAAATTGCAAGGTCAGTAATGTATAGAATTATAAAATAGTAAAAATGAAAATTAATTTAGCAATGTGGCAATATCTACCGCGTCAAATTTTTCTGACGTGTTGATATTGCCACGACACTAAATAGTGACGTGGCAACATCAACACGTCAGAAAAATTTTGGGAAAAATTCACTTTACCCTCTAAAGTTTCAGGAATTTTTCAATTCGAACCCAAATGTTTAAAAATTGGCAATATACCCCGCTAATGTTTCAAAAATTTTCAATTCAGACCCTCTTTTACTAATTTTCGTCTAATTGGATGGAAATCATCCAACGTATGTGTCACGTGGGATTTTGATGCCCTCTAGTCCAATTTTGCCTTCATTAAAACCTATGAAATTATTTAGGGAAAAATTCACTTTACCCCACTGAAGTTTTAAGAGTTTTTCAATTCGAACCCTAATGTTTAAAATTACCAATGTACCCCCCTAATGTTTTAAAAATTTTCAATTCAGACCATCCGTTACTAATTTTTGTCTAATTGGACAGAAATCATCTTATGTGCGTCACACGTAGGATTTTGATACCCTGTATTTCAATTTTGCCCTTATTAAAGTCTAAGAAATTACGTAATTACCCTCAATTTCATAGGTTTTAATGAGGGTAATTACGTAATTTTATAGGTTTTAATGAGGGTAAAATTGGAATAGAGGGCAATAAAATCCCATGTAAGACGCACGTGGGATGATTTCTGTCCAATTAAACGAAAATTAGTAACAGATGGTCTAAATTGAAAATTTTTGAAGCATTAGGGGGGTACTTTGCTAATTTTTAAACATTGGGGTTCGAATTGAAAAACCCTTGAAGCTTCAGGGAAGTGAAGTGAATTTAACCAAATTATTTAATTACCCTCATTAAAACCTATGAAATTGAAGGTAATTACATAATTTTATAGGTTTTAATGAGGGCAAATTGAAATAGAGGGCATGAAAATCCCACGAGAGAAGCACGTGGGATGATTTCCGTCCAATTAGACGGAAATTAGTAACAAAATGTCTGAATTGAAATTTTTTGAAACATTAGGGAGGTACATTGCAAATTTTTAAACATTGGGGTTTGAATTGAAAAACGCTTAAAATTTTAGGGAGGTAAAATTAATTTAACCCAAAAAATTTTATGGACATGGCATAAATCGATATGTCACTATTTACTAACATGACAGAAATTATGGTACTATAGACATGTTAGAAAACTTCCCTTTTTTTGTAGTGATTGTTGATCTACTATGTATTGCTTGATAATTGCAGAAGAATGACAGAACTCAAGTCTAGTAAAGCTAAATATGTGCGCGAACAAGCACCTATTTCCTGTCGTATACAATTTATTTGCAAAGGCCACCTCATCTTCACTAGGTTTGGTAGACAGCTTTTGTTAATTAATTACTCTTTTTCATGCAACGTACGTTGACAATGTAAAGTTCATGTATGAAAATGAAATTCATGTTATTTACTTTTTACTTTAATTTTGATTGACGGGAAATGCAATGAAAAGTTTATAGTAGTCTATGTTGTCGTGTTGTTGACTTGGACGATTTTTAAAACATATTTTGCAACGTATAATTTTAAATGCCATAAAAATACTTTGATTTTTTTTTATTTTACACCGATTAATTTTTTAATGAGATAGTCAAAGGCCTAATTCAACTGTCTATAATATTCGGCAAAGTATATTCTCTGTTTCTCTTCCTCCTCACATTAGTCAACATATGTTACGTCTCTTTTCTTGACCTCTTCTTCTCCAGAAAAATAATGGTGGAATATTATTTCTGGCAATACCTGTAAACCAAATAATCTCAGGTGAAATAACAAAGAATAAAAAATGGAGAAAAAGTTGCATAGATCGTTTTCTACTGGCAATATAATAAGGAAAACTAATGAAAGTTTCAAATCTTGACATCAATTTGTTCCAGGTGGAAAAAGAGTACATATGTTTCTTTCTTATATATATTCTATTGTCATAACATGGCTCATTACTCTATTGTCAGCACCGACAAAGCTATATTATGCTTTTTTTTCTTTTTCTTTTTTTAAAAAAAAATTTAATAATAATTTTTAATATCACATCAAAAATTATATACTTGAACATGTTCTCATAAAGCAATTATTTTCCTGTTGTGTGGTGACACTCGGCTCTTCTTTCTCATTGGCCCTCTCTTCTGATTCTGGATATTTTCCCTTTCTCTCTGTTTCTTTCTTCTTCTATTCTTTCTCTGCTGTGCGTGTTATGAATGAAGAATTGCTGCGGAATTACTTCTTTGCTTTGTCGGTGGGATTAGTTGATTCGCAGGGGTATGGTGAAATATCGTGGGACGTTGTGTTTCCCGCTTGCAAACACCTCTATTCTGTATTAATGTATTTTGGTGAGACGTGGGCCATGCATGTTGACTCTTTCATGGGTGTGTGTACGTCCAAATTCATTCTAACCCAATGATCTCCATCACTTGCCACAGGATTCTCGACCTACATACGTAACATACCTCTAAGTCTTAGATATCAGAGCTTTTAAAACTAGTCAAGACTGTGGCTTCGTTGAGTTTGTGTTCTCGTTTGGTTCGCGAAATGTCTAGTCCATTGAAAAATGATTAGCTACTATTGAGAATACAAGAGTGTGAAACAAACTAGCTATTCATATTTTTTTTACTTGATTGTAACGCTAGAATAGAGCAAAGATTATGTATTCCTTCGTTTGGTACAATGCAATATGTTGGTGAATAGAATCATATTGTGATCAAATTTCCTAAAATACCCTTATAATATAAATTCAATTTATATTATTAAGGACTTTCTTTCTTTGTTTTTTGAAACATAAACAACTATATATATATATATATAATTATGTCAGGTATGTGGCCTTTTTTTTTAAAAAAAAAAAATTTCTTTTTGCAATTATGCTACAAAAATATTTATATAGAAAAATCACATAATCGTCATATCACCACCATATTCTTTTTTTTTTTTTTTAAAAAAAAAAAAAACTACTAAAAGCACATCAACCATAAAAAAAAAAATGAACAAAAAAGGAAATAAAAAAACAGAATTTTTTTTTAAAAAAAAAATTGGTACAGAAACAGAGAGAGATAGAGAAACAGAGAGAGAGGGGAGATGAAAAAAAGTTTCTTTGTAGAGAAATGGAGAAATAGAGAGAGAGGCATGAAAAATTGTTTCTTTGTAGAGAAACAAAGAAAAGAGAAACAGAGAGATGGAGAAATGGAGAGAGAACGAAATAGAGAAGAAACATAGAAGAGAGATCGAAGAGAGGGGAAGAGAGATATACCTTGAACTTGCAGAGAAGAGTTGTAGTTTGCACTTGCAGAGAGAGTCGCAGTTTGAGAGTTGGTGTGGGTGTGAGAAGGTGGGGTTTTTTATGACAATTTACACAATAAATTTAAGGGTTAAATACCTTGTTCTCCATGTGGTTTAACTTTTTATTTTTTGCCATTTAGGGTTTACTTTTTATTACATAAGGTATCTTTGGTTTGCCTAAAAACAGAGATGGTACCTTCGTCTAAATTTTGCCCAAAATTTGACAGAACGTCATATCAGCACCAATAACAACTTAACACGTGTCCATATAATTAATTAAAAATAATAATATTTTTTTAAAATTAAAAACATTAAAAAATTATATATATATTTTAAAAAGAAGAAGAAAAAAGTAGAGCCAACCCCAAGAAGCCAAAGGGGGTGGCCGAAACCACCCCCAAAGGCCCTTGGCCATAAGGGGGTGGCTTGGGTTTGGGGGTGGTTTCAGCCATCCCCTTTGGCTCTTTGGCCACCCTCAAACTTTTTTTTTTTAAAAAAAATATAATTTTTAATGTTTTTATTTTTATTTTTTATATTAATTATATGGACACGTGTTAATTTGTTATTAGTACTGACGTGGCGTTTCGTTAAATTTGGACGAAATTTAGACAGAGGTACCATCTCCGTTTTTAGGCAAATCAGAAGTACCACCTGTGATAAAAAGTAAACCCTATGAAGAAAAAAATAAAGAAGTTAAACCAAAGGGCGAATAAGGTATTTAACCTTAAATTTAACACTACATGACAGGATTAAGTAAGCCACTCATTTTTTAGTGGCTAAGCTAACCATGTGTGTATGAGATTAGTAGTCCCATGTAAACAGACTATTCCCAAGAATAGAGTGTTATCAAACAAAAGAATAGTTATACCTAAGGTGAGGTAGTCCATTCCAAGGGTCTATTCCGCAAACCAAAGTATTTTGTCGAGAGAAGAAAACATATCTGATATGAATGATTATTTTATTTTTTGATGTTTCAAGCTTAGGTATCTGCTTCCTATTGGAATGATTGAAGTTATTATTTCTTTTAATTTAAAGTGATTCCTAATTAAAGTTTCTACTTTACTAATTAAAATGATTACTTATCCATATTCAGAATGCTAGCATCTAAAAGATAAAAGATGTATAGTTGTTCATAAGAGGTTCAAGGTTCAGTGATCATATATAAAATATAAGATTTCTACTTCTTGTTAAAAAATAGATAAAAAAAAAAACAAATCAAAGGTTATTCTACTTCTTGTTAAAACAAAAAATTCAAAGGTTAGTTGAACTTGAGAATGATTATGGTGTTAACATTGTGGGATAAAAATATAAATTTTAATATTTTTCATGTTTATCAAAAATTACAAATTAATCTTTTTTATCTCTATCTCCTCTTTCTTTCTTTTCAAGAATTCTTTTACTTGTATGATAAATTGATGTAATCATCAATTAAGTTGTTGATCAAATATATATCATGACCCCTTTATTTTCTTTTTATTTAATCAATGATGGCTACAGAAATTTTTTTTCTTTTATTATGACTTTTTGAATAACCCCTTGATGACAAATAATGATTTTTTAATTCTTTTACTTGTATGATACATTTTGTGCTTCTTCTTTTTTTCTCCAAACCGACTAATATTATTTTTTATCAAATTAATAAAGGAAACACACACACACACACACACACTTATATATATATATATATATATATATATATATATATATATATATATTCTCTTTCAATCGGTCATTTTCAGACCTTTCTACGTAGTTAATTTGTGGATAGAATTTTCGTCGCTTTGCCAAAGAATTAATACATGGAAGACTATTATCTGTCAATGGTTTTAACCGTCGGAAATATTCCAAAGATATTCCCAACACTTTGAAACAGGTTTTTATTTTTTTTTTCGTGGTAGGTTTAGGGCTTATTACCTGCTTCGGATACTTGCTCATTAAGAAATTGCTACTGTACTAGATAAAACAATATATTAATTTTCCGGAATTTCTTAAACAATATATTAATTATAATGAAAATTGAATTATTATTGAACTCTAAGATCATTGTATAACAATCCTACAAACAAACTTGGAAAAGCCAGAAAATAATTTGTTAGCACTAATCTAAAATGAACTAAATCAAGTAAAGATGGAAATAGTCTAAATATCAAAAAGTGAACCAAATGAAGAAAGAATACACAAGGGATGATGGAGTTAATTCATAGCCAAAATTAGAAGATCGTTTAAATTTGAACGGACTTAGTTCGAGCAGATTTTTAGTGAAACTCGAGCCAACTTCTAAAAAACTTTTAGCTTGAGTACTATATGCGCCCTGTTTGCCCTACATCGATCATTGATCCAATTAAGACCGACCCATCAATATATATATTAATCAAACAATAAAAAAATTATTAATAAAAAAAAAAAAATCGAGAGATGCAAGCTAATCAAGCCCTTCATGCATGGCCACTACAAAAAGGACAAAGGGAGCTTCCAACGAACGTCTTAGCTTCACACCGGGCCTTGCTCCATCTGTCATCATCAAGTCGAACGTTGCCAGCTGATCATTTTTCCATTTCATCACGGTGGTGGAGAAGCCATCTTTGACTTTGAAGATTACAAGTTGCCACGAAGAAATTGATAATTAATTGGGTGGGGCCATTTCTAGACCATTTTGAAGTCGTTGCACTCCTGCGCAAGCCATGGGTCCATATGCTTGTACATACACAAAGGAGTCCAAACAAGCTGTCCCTTTTACTCCCAATCATATCCTAACGGAGCCCAGAAACTTTATAGACCATACAAAGGCTTTTAATCTTTTACCATTTCTTTTTTAAAAAAATCTTGGTTTTTTTTCTTTTTGCTGGATATTTGAATCTTATAATATTCTCTTCAGAAAACAAATTTTGATGAGTTTGAGTTTTCTCTTGTGTCCGGGAAAAGTATGGGAAGCAGACAGGAGATGAGTTTAGAGGATCCGATGGTATACGTTGCTGTGGGAAAAGATGTGAAGGCTGAGTGCAATTCAACCCTGTTATGGGCTTTGCAGAACTCCGGAGGAAAGAGGATTTGCATTCTTCATGTTCATGTTCCTGCGCAGCTGATCCCCTTTAGTATGTACCAATTACATATATATATATATATATATGATTCATGTATGTATACGCGCACGTGCATGTCATCACACACTCACTCACAAATATTACAAATATCCAAACAT
>NC_081547.1:4432879-4438049 GCF_901000735.1 Corylus avellana
AGATCCTCGATGAATACGTTCGTTTCTGTCTCCAAATGGGGGTATAAATTTTATTCCCTTTTTTCTGTTTGTTTTATTCACTTTTCTTTTTTCCTTTAGTGTTAAATAAATTTAGTTTATCTAATTGTTAAAAAGAATAATAATAAAAAAAAAAATTATCTAAATTCATGGGTTGGAAATTTCTGATTTATTTTTTAAAATATAGGTACGGGCACAAAAACTAGAAATAGAAATGGACCGTATCGAGAAGGGAATTGTAGACCTCATCTCTAAGCACGAGATCAAGAAGCTTGTTATGGGAGCAGCCGCAGACAAACACTACAATCGGTATAGACAAGACAAAATCTTTTTCCACATCATCATTTTCATTTCTTGATCTATTCTTCGTTGATATCTAACAGTCACAAATTCTCATCACCAACAAATTGTTATCCAAATTATTACGATCAATTTAGATAGTAATTATTATTAATTATTTGTCCAAACAAATTTTAAATTGTCCGAACAGTTATTCGAACACATAGAATTCATATAAACTCCCTGTGAAACGAGATATATTGCAAATTGTTTAGTACATTAAAAGGGTAAAAGTTTAAAACCAATTATTGCTTGATAATTGCAGAAGAATGACAGAACTCAAGTCTAGTAAAGCAAAATATGTACGCGAACACGCCCCTATTTCCTGTCATATACAATTCATCTGCAAAGGCCACCTCATCTTCACCAGGTTTGGTAGATATATGTTTTTATTAAATTTACCATTTAATATTTATAAATGGTAAATTTTATATTAATTACCAACGCAAATTTAATTCCCATATGGATATAGGGAAGCAAGCGCAGAGATATTGCCTGAAAGTGGACAATCAAACCTCATGAAATCACGGTCGGTTGCTTTGGGGGCGCACGACAGGGACAGGGACAATAGTGAAATCCGACAATCAAACTACGTGAGATCACAATCTGTTACAGCGGGGCACAATAGGGATAGCAGTGGAAGAATGATGGGCATATTTGATATCCCTTCACCGGCGGCAGCGGGCACTAGTGATCAAGAGACTTCTTCATCTCCAAAGAGTCCTTCGGGTTCTGATGGATGGGGGGATGGCTTAGGATTGGGAAGGAGTCCTTCCGGTTCGGGTTATTATTGCTCAACCAGCTCTCCCAAAAGAGTGGCTGACGTAACTCTGTCTTCATGGAATGAGGCCAATGAGTTTAGCGCACCCTCTCCCGCGGGTTCGGGTTATTCAAGAACCTCTTATGTGGATATCGGATCTCCATTGCTGCCGCAGAGTCCAAGATTGGTTTCTAGTGCAAGTACCATCTCAACATGCTCTTCTAATGGAGCCCTCAATGCTGTGGTACGTGCAATGCATCCACATATATATATATATATATATATAAAGAGAATTACACATTTTGATGTATAACTAGTTTTGCGGTGTTAATCTTGAATTTTATATCAAAAGTGAAATTGATATAAATTTTATATCAATCTTGAATCTTTAAATTTCATCTTTATTATTAGGGTTTTTCATTAAATTAAATAGCAAATAGGTGAAATGTCTTTTATACCATTGTAAAATTTATATTTCTCTTAATTATAAATTTTATTTTATTTTTTAAATTCCTGCTTTTCGGTGGGTCAACAAATTTTCAGATTTTTTTTTAAAAAAAAAAAACAAAAAATTCAATAACAAATGACATTCTTTGTTGAGACTAACCAATGAGTGAAATTAAAAGGGCCTGAAAAATAAGATGCCTGCATTATAATTTTTGATAATTCTATGTCAATATTGCTGACCCAAAAATAGTATTTTGGTCATTTTAACATTGAGAGTGTAAGTAAAGTTTATATATATATATATATATTATGAGGCATGCATTGCATGCATGTGGAGCTTTGAGTCGTACAGTATATTTTCAATTTTGGGGCCTCTATAGAAGCGTTTAATTTAGCTTTCTATTTAAAATTTATTTATAGAAATTGATCAAATTAAGATTAAGCGATTAAACAATATGTTCGAAAAGGCTTTAAATTTAAACATGGAAGGGATATCCTAGCAGGACGAAAGTTTAGATGACACTCTTTATGAGCGACTTCAACAAGTGATGGCAGAGAATGAAAAAGAAACACTCAGGCGTCAAAGAGCAGAAAGAGATGTGATTGAGGCCAAACGCCGGGTAAAGATTTTAATAATAATAATAAAAAATTCTAGTTGCTGCAGAACTTGAAACATAATCTGATGCAAATTGTGAATAATCAAATGAACAGGGCCAAGAAGAATCGAGACAAAGAAAAGAATTTGAGGAAGCGCTGGTGAAGGTAAAAGAAGAGCTTGAAAATGTGAAGAATCAGAGAGACCAAGTAAAGGAGGAACTGGGGATTTCTCAAGAACATGAATTATCATTAAAGATTCATATTGCAGAATTACAGAAAGTGATGAATCAGGTGCAGATGGAGCGTGATAATGCGCTGAAAGAAGTTGAAGGGCTAAGATCAAGAAAACAAGTTGGTGATGATCATCACTTCTGTGAGTTCAAGCTCTCTGAGATCGAAGAAGCTACTCAGAAATTTGATGAATCCAGGAAAATTGGACAAGGAGGATATGGAAGCATTTATAAAGGTCTCCTGCGTCAAAAAGAAGTTGCAATTAAGATGCTACAATCTCCTGGCGCCCATGGCATCTCACAATTCCAAATGGAGGTTTGTCTATTCCTTTAGAAAATTTATTTGTAGTTTTATATTTATTGGTGTTAAATTACCACTTATCCCAAAACTTTAAGCTAATAGAAATAAGTAAATTTAATTATTTAATAAACACTTCAACAATTGGGCCTATGGCTATGAAGAATGGAATGAAGTTAGATCAAAAGTGTGGAATTCTATCTCATTTGTTGGTTATATATATATATATATATATATATATATATATATATATCAGGTTAGTGTATTAAGTCAGCTGAGGCATCAGAATCTTGTGAAACTTACTGGATCATGCCCTGAAGTTTTTGCGCTCATCTATGAGTTTCTCCCCAATGGAAGCCTTGAAGATAGACTGAACATGAAAGACAACAGCCCTCCATTATTATGGCAAACTCGAATACGCATTGCCACAGAGTTGTGCTCTGTCCTCATTTATCTTCATTCTGCTAAACCTCATAGCATAGTACATGGTGATTTGAAGCCCTCCAACATCCTCCTTGACGCCAACTTTGTCAGTAAACTGAGTGACTTTGAAATCTGCCGCATGTTGTTATCTGATGCAAGTTCAAGCAACAACGTAAACACAACGCTGTCTCATATAACTATCCCAAAGGGCAGTTTCGCTTTCATAGATCCTGAGTTTCTTGAAACAGGAGTGCTTACTTTGAAGTCTGATGTTTACTCGTTTGGGATCATATTACTACAACTGTTGACTGGGAGACAACCCTTTAAGATATCAAATGAAGTGAAATATGCCCTGGATGTCGGAAACTTGAAAGATCTCTTGGATCCTTTGGCAGGAGACTGGCCGATTTTGGCTGCTCACAAGTTGGCTCGCCTGGGATTGAGATGCTGCGACAGGAACCGAAGGAGTCGGCCGGAGCTTGGGTCAGAAGTGTGGAAGGTGCTTGAACCAATGAGGGCTTCATATGGGTCCTGAAGATCATTAATATAAATCCCAACCACCTTCTTAAATATTAGTCCTTGTATTTCTTTCATTACGTTTCCTGATATTTATATGACTTGTTTAAGCTTATGCTTGGTACTAGATTTGTTGTCTTTGGTTGTAATAGAAGAAATGTCTCCAATACTTGTACAGTTTCTTGAGGCTAATCCTCGTTATGGCTGCCATCAACTGATGAGAGATGCAAAAATAGCAAGCAAAAAAACTTATTTCAGCAATTTTTTCTTAAAGAAAACAGGTCACACATAATGTTTTAGAAATTTTCAGTTATATTACATGGATTTATTTTCTCCAAATTTACTCTTAAGTAATCAAAAATTCTTTCTAGATTTTAATATTTGGATTGTTAAAATGTGCTGATGAATATATAGATATTTCAAAATATGAAAAGTTGTCGGGAAAAAAAAAAAATTACGTGTTACAT
The DNA here is from genome assembly GCF_901000735.1 of Corylus avellana. Lineage (NCBI taxonomy): Eukaryota > Viridiplantae > Streptophyta > Magnoliopsida > Fagales > Betulaceae > Corylus > Corylus avellana. Next base: position 4,436,975 of record NC_081547.1, read on the forward strand.
TTATTATATGTTTTAAACGATAATTAAAAAATATTAATTAATTAATTATTTTGTTTCTTATAGTATTTAATATATTTGAAAATAATTTTGTTTTACTTATTTCTTTTAATATTGTCTCTTTAGAACTAAATTTTAGGCTTCGTTACTACGTACGCCGAAGGATCGGTTGAGAACTTGTGGTGGCGGGTCAAGTCAATATGGGCCACCCGATTAATTAATGTATTGGCGATGGACCACATACATGTAGTGGTTGTATTTCGATCTTGTTTGTTAACCTCCACCCTTTTGTTACTGTTTATGATTTATGTGAAGAAATAAAAAATGAGAATAATATTCAGTATAAATAAGTGAAAAATGGTATTAAAAAGGAATTTTTTTTTTTGTAGTTTTTTTTTATTTGAATATTAGTAAAAAGTAAATAATGTGATATAAAAAATGAATGATGTAATATAAAATGTACTGAAAAAAGTGAGAATGCTTTAATATTAATTTTTTTTTTCAAAGAAAAAAACTGGCCAAAAAAAAAAAAGCCCTAGTAAAAGACAAAAAAAAGCGGTTAGTAAAAAAGCGGTTATTCGGATGCGGTTAACCGCTAACCGGGTTGTTGACCGCCTAGCGGTTAGCGGTTTTAACCACTAACCGTAACCGCCTTTTCATCCCTACTATTTTTGGTTGAGAAAATTTTCTTCAACCTAATCTAATAAGTGACATGTGTCATATTTTACATTTTTTTTTTTTAATATTTTAACAGTTATTTATTGTCATTTTACTAATCTAAAAATTCAAACATTAATTTTTTTGGAAACTTAAAAATATTAAATAACACTTATCATTTATTAGAGTAAATTGAAGCAAATTTCTTTTTACAAAAATTTGATATAAGTTATTCCACGGTCCATTTCGGGGGCTGGATTGACGTGATTTGGACATGAGTGTGATCAGTACATGCAATTAGTGCATGCAATATTCCTCCTGCTCCGGCGGGGTCCACGCCATTAATGTACCCGACGGACGACGACAAGACGAGGTGGAATTTTGTGGAGATCTAGAAGGGAACATCTAGAAGAAGTAGTAC
>NC_081547.1:4438149-4439679 GCF_901000735.1 Corylus avellana
AAGTCGATAGGATTATGTAAATTTAATTACTTAATTATTACTTTAACACTTTCCCTCACATGTGGGCTCAAACTCATTTTTAATATGCGAGGACTATTGAGACAAGAGCTACAATAATTCAAGAAAAAAATAACTCAAGAGTTAAGAATTACAAATGATAAAATAACTTTATTGTTATGTAAAAGTAGAAAGGACTTGTAAGAGTATTGTACACAATCAAAAACATCAAGGAAAAATGTAGCCATGAAAAGTCTTTGATGTGTGGACGTAGACTATAGGCCGAACCATCTTAATTCTCTAAGTCTATCTTCCTTGTTCTCATTTATCTTCTCTAAATTATAAATTCTAACAAGGCCCAATACGTGCAATATTTGATTGAAATAGGAGGTAAATGACAAAGTTGAAGTTCAAACTCAGAACCTTTACCTCTAATATCTTGAAAATTTACTTTTTTCTATAACACTTAATCATTACTTTAACATAATGCAGAAGAGTCTTAATATTTTGCACACATATATATATATATATACCACATGACTGAGAGCTCCAGTACTAGAAGAGCATGCAGAAATCCATGATGGACTTGGTTGGTGTAATGGTGATGAGATCTTCACATTCTCATCCTCAGCCCCTCTTCTGGAAGAGCATGTTGAGCAACCCAAATGGGGAGGACTCCTTGATGAGCCATATTCCCGCTCATCAGAACTGCCTTCTACGTCCAACAAGCTCTTTGGAGATGCAAGCTCTTCAGTGCCTTTTGGGACAGATATGTCCAACAGGCCCCTTCCACCGCTACTCCTATTAATGTTTTTCTCTGAAACAGATTGTGATCTCAATGATTGTCCTATTTTGGAGGTGTCCCTGCTGTGCCCCCAACTAGCAGGCCGTGATTTCCTGTTGTTGGATATTCCAGTTTGAGTTTCAGCGTCTGCATTTGCTTCCCTATTTTGATATGGTACTTGCATTAGTAATAGGATTAAACTGAAAGTGAAAAGTATTTCAACAATTTCAAGCATTCTGTGGCCATAACATAAATATGAACAATGAGCTTTTGAAAAGCTTATAAGCTTCTTCTCCTTTAAGGATATACGGTTAGGAAATCCATCATATTTTCTAAAATCAGTGAGATGCGGAAAATAAGAAAAAAGCAAAAAATAAGCAATCATAAAATATAGAAATTTATGTGGTTCACCACTCTAACAAATTTTAGCAAAAATTTTATTTTGAAGTGTCTGCGACTACTCGAAGAGAAAAATAGCCCATAATAGCTATATTTAACTACACAAGGTCATTTTCGAAAGAAACAATACACAAGGCGTCAATAATACATTTGTACAAAATCCTATAGTTAGAAACGACTATAAATACGATCCCCCAACTAGGTCAAAACACCAAAATGGGCCAAAAAATTGTCGGCCCAAGCTAGAGCGCTCATAGACTAAGCCTCAGGGAAAAAAAAAACATATAAACCGTAGCTTCTAACATCGAACCAGGTTGGGTGCAAACCGGATCGAATACAAAACCAAGCTC
>NC_081547.1:4439779-4443938 GCF_901000735.1 Corylus avellana
TTTTTTTTTTTTTTTTTTGTATTTTTAGTGTAATAATGCTTTAATTAAATTGTAGTTATAAGTAATATATTGTTTAATTCAATTGAACCAATTGTGATTATCATTGTACATGAATCATATGATTAACTTGTAGACTTAATTATGACTTATGAGTTATGTCATATTATAATATGATTTAATGATCAATTCATCATGTGATATAATCATATCAATTATAGTAATAATATATAAATTACTAAAATTATAATGATAATACCTTAATACTTAAATTGTGTTTATAAGTAACACATTGGTCATTGTTTAATCCAATGTCAATTACTTAATTTGATATTATACGAATCATATCATCATTGTACATTAATAATATGATTCACTTGAAGTCTTGAATAAAGTATTTGAATTGTCATTGAATCATATGATTAAGTATTGATATTATACATTTATATTATTCATATACATATGTAGACTTATATAGACTTATAACATATATAGACTTATAAGTTTATAACATACATTGAAAATAAGTCTCTAGATATTTAATTGTTGTATTAGTATGAATTGGTAGTTATGTCATATTATATATGTATAATTTATTATTATATAATCAAATGATTTAATGATCAATTGATCATGTGATATAATCATATAAATTATAGTGATAATATATTAATACTCAAATTGTGATTTAATTATTTTTAAAAAAAAATTGTGATTTAATGATCAAGTGATTATATGATATAATCATATAAATTATAGTGATAATACATTAATACTCAAATTGTTATTTAATTATTTTTTTAAAAAAATTGTGATTTAATGATCAAGTGATTATGTTATATGTATAAATATTTTTATAATTATAATTATAAAAATATATTATATAAAAAGGCGGTTAGCAGTTAGAGTTAGTAAACCCAATAACCGCTAACCGCTAGGCGATTATAGTTGTTAGCGGTTAATACGATTAAGCGGCTAAGCGGTTAGCGGGCGATTTTTAACCGCCCGCATTGACACCTCTAATGGTGGTATATATGCGTTGAGACTTTGGAGGGAAGCAGGCATGAGACTTTGGAGGATACGATGGCAATCACGGCATCTGTGATTGATGATATGATATATGTTGATGTGGGAAAAGATGTGAAAGAGTGCAAATCAATCCTGTTATGTATGGGCTTTGTAGAATTCTGGGGGATTCCATGTAAGTAGGCTCGATTGTGAAACGATTTGAAATTAAGGAAACTTAATTGGAAAAATATTATATAATCTGGAATTTATTAGAGTTTTTTTTTCTTGATTAATCTGCAGTGGGATCATAACCTCACAAGACAAGACTCAGGGATCATAACTTCTTCTTAGAGAGACTACTACAGAAGACTCTCAACTACATGATAAAGATTGCAACAACTGAAAACCATAATCATAATAACCAGAGTAATAATAAAGCATCATAATATAGATAGTTCCTCAAATGTACTAGTCAAAGACCGATCATCAATATTACAAAACATAAGAAATTGTTTGAGAATAACATTAATGCCTAAGCTTAAGTAGTGCTAACATAATGAGAATCCCTATCATCTTTGTTCGGACGGATCCTCCGTCATCCTACATAGACTTCAGCCATACCGGGTCTAAGTCTTAAAAAATGACCCGTGTCAAATCCTTCGCCACCACCTGAATTCATCACTTGCTAAGCTAGTTAAACTGTGCAATTTATATATAATGGAGGGAAAAAAAATACACTGGGTGAGTCTAAAAACTTAGTGGGTAAAAATGCACATAATACTTATGCCATTGAATGATGAACTCCGTTTGATAAAGTATACAGCATTTTGGTATGACAGCTATTCATGAATTCAGTATAGATACACTACATGTTATAATCATGTGAATCAATGATAGTTTAATTGCATGGTTTACCCAAAATATTACTCATTCTCAGTAGGGTTAGTGTCGTCCTGAGAGACCTGTAATACAATGCTAGTACCCTGACCATTATACACTACCGTCAATAACACTAGTAGCCTGACCGAGTTTGACTTTGGGTGGCCCACACTACTAATGATGTATGTCTTGTAGTGACCCACCAATTAAGGCTGCGTCAGTCACAAAATAATCATTGGATCCAAGGCCCATATATCACATTCACACATACATTTGACCATAGAGTTAACATGTATAGTAAGCCCATGGCCGTTATCACGCACGTACCAATGTACCATATCATACGATACAATTAGTCTTGTTTGTATTTTACATGCATGCTCTTACAATCTCATCATGTTCGTTATCTTCTTAAGTAGCATATTTTCACAAAATGTAGAGTTCAAATCATAGTAAAAGTGTGTTTCATGATATTGTAAAATGAATGTTTTGTACACAAAATAGATGTGCAATGCGAAAAGTATGAGTTTGTACTCACCTGGGTTGTACAAATCCTCCAAAAATCCCTTTGGCGGTTCAAAGTTCTCTAAATTTGTGGAAAGCCTAACATTAGAACTAAGTCCAAGCTAAACAAACCTAGAACATGAAACCAGAGGCTATTGAACGACTGCACAAAATGGCATTCCCCCTAAAGTGCCTCTGAGTGAACGTTTGGGCTCGATGCTGAGTGTTCAAACAGAGAGATTCAGATAGAACCTCAATTGGTCCAACAATTTCCTAAGCAGTCCTAAACTAGTTCCTAGTCTGCAAAATGGTTTTTAACACATCCTACCCTAAAACAACATCATTACGCAACAAGAATCCATCTAAAGGGAAGGAAAAGCTCAAAACAAGAGAAAACCTAAACCTTTAGATCTCTAACAACTAAGCTACTGTAAGAACCCAAAGCTAACACAACATCCCAAGAAAATACTCGAAGAGAGAGAGAGAGAGATAGTTACCTCTACACAACAAGAACCTCAACTCCTCCTCTTCAAAAACACTAATGAAATCTTTCTCAAGCTTACAACAACACTCAAACAGGGTTTTTCTAGGGCTCAGATGGCAGATTGGGTGGGTAAGGGTTGTGGGAGGGGGTATTTATAGAATAGAAAAAGCTGTGAGCCCTATAGTGCAGTGAGCGTTCGGTACTACAGTATTGAATGTTCGTGAACTGTTTACCCAACAGTTTTTGGGCTACAATCGTACACTCGGGCAGTATCCAGTGGTCAAGCAAAAGTCAATGAATGTTCGAGCTGGTTCTCACATGAGCGTTCGTGTACTATTATTGCAGGGGAACGTTCGTGTGGTCCCCATATGAGCGTCTGGTCAGAAAGTCCAAAATTTCCAAAATGATCCTCTAGCTACTCTTAGTGACCAAAAGTCCAATTAACCCTTCAACCAAGCTGTTTAAGCCTAGTTAATTATTTGGGACACTACACAAGACATTGCAAATTGTTTAGTAGATTAAAGGGGAAAAAGTCTAATTTTACTAATAATTTTAACGTGACTCGATGTTTAACTTAGTAAAATGTGTTACAATATTCACCGTTGGATTGAATTCACTACAAAAAATCTTTTTTTTTTTTACCAAAGTTTTCTAACGTGTTATAGTGTCTGACATGTCAGAAAACTTTTCTGACATGACGTTTCTGACGTGTGTTGAATGTCAAAAACATAATTTTTTTTACTAACGTGTTATTGTTTGACACGTCAAAATTTATTGATGTGTTACTGTTTGACATGTCAAAGTTTATTGGCGTATTACGGTTTGGCACATCAATAAATTTTGTTGATGTGTTATATTTTAACACGTTAATAAATTAATAATTTAAATTAATTAAAAATAATTTAAACTAATAAATTTTTAATTGAAATACTGGCGTGTCAAAATTGACACATCAGTAAATTTTAAAAAATTATTAAAAAAAATAATTTTTCTTTTTTAAAATTTTTTCTGATTTTTTTTTTCAATTAAAAAATTTATTAATTTAAATTATTTTTCAATTAAATTTTTTTTAAATTTTTTTTTTTTTTTCACCATCATCTCTTTCTCTCTCTCTCTCCCTTCGTTTCTCCATGGCCAGGCCTTTCACTGTCTCTCTTTCTCTCGATCTCTACAGCCCCCTGCTTCTCTTTCACTTCCTCTTTCAAACTCTAGATCTCTGCATCTCTCTCTTTCACTTCCATTTCTCTCTCTACGACAATTTCCTTCTTGGTAAAAATTTTGTCAAAA
>NC_081547.1:4444033-4480345 GCF_901000735.1 Corylus avellana
GGGAGAAAAGAAAGAAAAAAAAGAGAGAGGGAGAGGAAGAGATAGAGCTGCGCGGAGAGAGAAAAGAAAGAAAAAAAAGAACCAGCTCACCATGCTTGGGCGGGAGAGAATTAGAAAAAGGGAGGGACAGTTAAAAAAAAAAAGGGTTAAATACTTCAGACTCCTCTGAGTTTCACAACTTTATTTTTTCTTCTCTTGGGGCATCATTTTTATCACAGGAAGTCTCTGTAGTTTTGATAACTGACCAAGTTAGTCCTCCATCAGTTGACCATTAGTTGACTTAACGGAATTTTACATGAACCAATCAAATGTTGACACGTGGCACCTACTTAATTTTTTTTTTTAATTAAAAAATAAGTATTTTTGAAAAAAAAAAAAGAAAAAAAAAAAAATTTGGGGGTGGCTCAATGGGCTTGGAGCCAAGGGGGTGGCTCGGCCACCCTCATCCGGCCAGATGGGGGTGGCCAATTTTTTTTGTTTTTGTTTTTTTTTAGAAAATACTTTTTTTTTTTTTTTAATTTTAAAAAAAAATTAAGTTGGTGCCACGTGTCAACATTTGATTGGTTCATGTGAAATTCAGTTAAGTCAACTAGCGGTCAACTGACGGAAAACTAACTTGGTCTATTATCAAAATCACTGGGACGTCCTATGATAAAAATAAAACCCCAAGGAAGAAAAAATAAAGTTGTAAAATTTCAAGGGTTCTGAAGTATTTAACCAAAAAAAAAAAAAAGAATACATTTAAAAGAGAGAGGGCTGGTAAGAGATAGAGCTACACTAGGCGGGAGAAAATTAGAAAAAAGGAGGGAGAGGAAAAAAATTAAAAAGGCAAGAAGAAGGGTGCATGCATAATATGATGGCGCTGCAGGGGATGGGACGTCGGGCACGTTCTGATGGCGCTCCATGGAGTACTTCCCAACGTAGGTTACATGTGGCACATCAATAATAGGCTTAAAAATCAAATATATAATTAAAACATATATTTTTTATATAATTTAATTACTGACCTGTGAAAAAACGCCACGTTAATAATTTTTGACGTGGCAGTTTCACACGTTAATAAATTCTTACTTGTGAAATTAGCCGGTCAAAATTTTTTGACCTACTAATTTCACACGTCATTAATTTTTGATGTGTTAAAAATTGCAAGGTCAGTAATGTATAGAATTATAAAATATTAAAAATGAAAATTAATTTAACAACGTGGCAGTATCTACCGCGTCAAATTTAGTGATGTGGCAACATCAACACGTCAGAAAATTTTTGGGAAAAATTCACTTCACCCCCTAAAGTTTCAGGAATTTTTCAATTCGAACCCCAATGTTTAAAAATTGGCAATATAACCCACTAATGTTTCAAAAATTTTCAATTTAGACCATCTGTTACTAATTTTCGTCCAATTTGATGGAAATCATCCAACGTATGTGTCACGTGGGATTTTGATGCCCTTTATTCCAATTTTGCCTTCATTAAAACCTATGAAATTATTTAGGGGAAAATTCACTTTACCCCACTGAAGTTTTATGAGTTTTTTTAATTCGAACCCTAATGTTTAAAAATTGGCAATGTACCCCCGTAATGTTTTAAAAATTTTCAATTCAGACCCTCCGTTACTAATTTTCATCTAATTGGACGAAAATCATCCCACGTCCGTCTCACGTAGGATTTTGATACCCTCTATTTCAATTTTGCCCTTATTAAAGTCTAAGAAATTACGTAATTACTCTCAATTTCATAGGTTTTAATAAGGGTAATTACGTAATTTTATAGGTTTTAATGAGGGCAAAATTGGAATAGAGGGCAATAAAATCTCATGTAAGACGCACGTAGGATGATTTCTGTCCAATTAGACGAAAATTAGTAATAGAGGGTCTAAATTGAAAATTTTTGAAACATTAGAGGGGTACATTGCTAATTTTTAAACATTGAGGTTCGAATTAAAAAACTCTTGAAACTTCAGGGAGGTGAAGTGAATTTAACCCAATTATTTAATTATCCTCATTAAAACCTATGAAATTGAGAGTAATTACGTAATTTTATAGGTTTTAATGAAGGCAAAATTGGAATAGAGGGCATAAAAATTTCACGTGAGAAGCACGTGAGATGATTTCCGTCCAATTAGACGGAAATGAGTAACGAAATGTCTAAATTGAAATTTTTTGAAACATTAGTGAGGTACATTGCAAATTTTTAAACATTGGGGTATGAATTAAAAAAACGCTTGAAACTTTAGGAAAGTAAAATGAATTTAACCCAAAAATTTTTATGGACGTGACATAAATTGATATGTCACTATTTACTGACGTGACAGAAATTATGGTACTATAGACACTTAAAAAAACTTCCTTTTTTTTTTTTTGTAGTGATTGTTGATCTACTATGTATTGCTTGATAATTGCAGAAGAATGACAGAACTCAAGTCTAGTAAAACTAAATATGTGCGAGCAAGCACCTATTTCCTGTCATATTCAATTTATTTGCAAAGGCCACCTCATCTTCACTAGGTTTGGTAGACAGCTTTTGTTAATTAATTACTCTTTTTCATGCAACGTACGTTGACAATGTAAAGTTCATATATGAAAATGAAATTCATGTTATTTACTTTTTTACTTTAATTTTGATTGACGGGAAATGCAATGAAAGGTTTATAGTAGTCTATGTTGTCGTGTTGTTCACTTGGACGATTTTTAAAACATATTTTGCAACCTATGATTTTAAATGCCATAAAATGCTTTGATTTCTTTTATTATACACCGATTAATTTTTTAATGAGATACTCAAAGGCTAATCCAACCTTCTATAATATTGGCAAAGTATGTTCTCTGTTTCTCCTCCTCCTCACATTAGTCAACATATGTTACGTCTCTTTTCTTGACCTCTTCTTCCCCAGAAAAATAATGGTGGAATATTATTTCTAGAAATACCTGTAAACCAAATAATCTCAGGTGAAATAACAAAGAATAAAAAATGGAGAAAAAGTTGCATAGATCGTTTTCTACTGGCAATATAATAAGGAAAACTAATGAAAGTTTCAAATCTAGACATCAATTTGTTCCAGGTGGAAAAAGAGTACATATGTTTCTTTCTTATATATATTCTATTGTCATAACATGGCTCATTACTTCAATAACAACAAACACTACCATACTGATGCAGCACCGACAAAGCTATATTATGCTCTTTTTTTTTTCTTTTTTTTTTTTAATTTAATAATAATTTTTAATATCACATCAAAAATTATATACTTGAACATGTTCTCATAAAGCAATTATTTTCCTGTTGTGTGGTGACACTCGGCTCTTCTTTCTCATTGGCCCTCTCTTCTGATTCTGGATATTTTCCCTTTCTCTCTGTTTCTTTCTTCTTCTATTCTTTCTCTGCTGTGCGTGTTATGAATGAAGAATTGCTGCGGAATTACATCTTTGCTTTGTCGGTGGGATTAGTTGATTCGCAGGGGTATGGTGAAATATCGTGGGACGTTGTGTTTCTTGCTTGCAAACACCTCTATTTTGTATTAATGTATTTTGGTGAGACGTGGGCCATGCATGTTGACTCTTTCATGGGTGTGTGTACGTCCAAATTCATTCTAACCTGATGATCTCCATCACTTGCCACCGGATTCTCGACCTACATACGTAACATACCTCTTAAGTCTTCAAAATGGAGCTTTTAAAACTAGTCAAGACTGTGGCTTTGGTGAGTTTGGGTTCTCGTTTGGTTTGCGAAATGTCTAGTTCATTAAACAATGATTAACTACTATTGGGAATACAAGAGTGTGAAATAAGCTAACTATTCATATTCTTTTATTTGATTGTAACGCTAGAATAGAGCAATGATTATGTATTTCTTCGTTTGGTACAATGCAATATGTTGGTGAATAGAATCATATTGTGATCAAATTTCCTACAATACCCTTATAATACAAATACAATTTATATTATTAAGGATTTTCTTTCTTTGTTTTTTGAAACATAAACAACTATACTATAATTTTTATTTTTTTAATTATGTAAGGTATGTGGCCTTTTTTTTTTTTTTTTTTTTTTTTTAATTTCCTTTTGCAATTATGCTACAAAAATATTTATATAGAAAAATCACATAATCGTCATATCACCACCATATTCTTTTTTTTTTTTTTTAAAAAAAAAAAAAACTACTAAAAGCACATCAACCATAAAAAAAAAAATGAACAAAAAAGGAAATAAAAAAACAGAATTTTTTTTTAAAAAAAAAATTGGTACAGAAACAGAGAGAGATAGAGAAACAGAGAGAGAGGGGAGATGAAAAAAAGTTTCTTTGTAGAGAAATGGAGAAATAGAGAGAGAGGCATGAAAAATTGTTTCTTTGTAGAGAAACAAAGAAAAGAGAAACAGAGAGATGGAGAAATGGAGAGAGAACGAAATAGAGAAGAAACATAGAAGAGAGATCGAAGAGAGGGGAAGAGAGATATACCTTGAACTTGCAGAGAAGAGTTGTAGTTTGCACTTGCAGAGAGAGTCGCAGTTTGAGAGTTGGTGTGGGTGTGAGAAGGTGGGGTTTTTTATGACAATTTACACAATAAATTTAAGGGTTAAATACCTTGTTCTCCATGTGGTTTAACTTTTTATTTTTTGCCATTTAGGGTTTACTTTTTATTACATAAGGTATCTTTGGTTTGCCTAAAAACAGAGATGGTACCTTCGTCTAAATTTTGCCCAAAATTTGACAGAACGTCATATCAGCACCAATAACAACTTAACACGTGTCCATATAATTAATTAAAAATAATAATATTTTTTTAAAATTAAAAACATTAAAAAATTATATATATATTTTAAAAAGAAGAAGAAAAAAGTAGAGCCAACCCCAAGAAGCCAAAGGGGGTGGCCGAAACCACCCCCAAAGGCCCTTGGCCATAAGGGGGTGGCTTGGGTTTGGGGGTGGTTTCAGCCATCCCCTTTGGCTCTTTGGCCACCCTCAAACTTTTTTTTTTTAAAAAAAATATAATTTTTAATGTTTTTATTTTTATTTTTTATATTAATTATATGGACACGTGTTAATTTGTTATTAGTACTGACGTGGCGTTTCGTTAAATTTGGACGAAATTTAGACAGAGGTACCATCTCCGTTTTTAGGCAAATCAGAAGTACCACCTGTGATAAAAAGTAAACCCTATGAAGAAAAAAATAAAGAAGTTAAACCAAAGGGCGAATAAGGTATTTAACCTTAAATTTAACACTACATGACAGGATTAAGTAAGCCACTCATTTTTTAGTGGCTAAGCTAACCATGTGTGTATGAGATTAGTAGTCCCATGTAAACAGACTATTCCCAAGAATAGAGTGTTATCAAACAAAAGAATAGTTATACCTAAGGTGAGGTAGTCCATTCCAAGGGTCTATTCCGCAAACCAAAGTATTTTGTCGAGAGAAGAAAACATATCTGATATGAATGATTATTTTATTTTTTGATGTTTCAAGCTTAGGTATCTGCTTCCTATTGGAATGATTGAAGTTATTATTTCTTTTAATTTAAAGTGATTCCTAATTAAAGTTTCTACTTTACTAATTAAAATGATTACTTATCCATATTCAGAATGCTAGCATCTAAAAGATAAAAGATGTATAGTTGTTCATAAGAGGTTCAAGGTTCAGTGATCATATATAAAATATAAGATTTCTACTTCTTGTTAAAAAATAGATAAAAAAAAAAACAAATCAAAGGTTATTCTACTTCTTGTTAAAACAAAAAATTCAAAGGTTAGTTGAACTTGAGAATGATTATGGTGTTAACATTGTGGGATAAAAATATAAATTTTAATATTTTTCATGTTTATCAAAAATTACAAATTAATCTTTTTTATCTCTATCTCCTCTTTCTTTCTTTTCAAGAATTCTTTTACTTGTATGATAAATTGATGTAATCATCAATTAAGTTGTTGATCAAATATATATCATGACCCCTTTATTTTCTTTTTATTTAATCAATGATGGCTACAGAAATTTTTTTTCTTTTATTATGACTTTTTGAATAACCCCTTGATGACAAATAATGATTTTTTAATTCTTTTACTTGTATGATACATTTTGTGCTTCTTCTTTTTTTCTCCAAACCGACTAATATTATTTTTTATCCAATTAAGAAAGAACACACACACACACATATATATATATATATATGTATATATATATATATATATATATTCTCTTTCAATCGGTCATTTTCAGACCTTTCTACGTAGTTAATTTGTGGATAGAATTTTCGTCGCTTTGCCAAAGAATTAATACATGGAAGACTATTATCTGTCAATGGTTTTAACCGTCGGAAATATTCCAAAGATATTCCCAACACTTTGAAACAGGTTTTTATTTTTTTTTTCGTGGTAGGTTTAGGGCTTATTACCTGCTTCGGATACTTGCTCATTAAGAAATTGCTACTGTACTAGATAAAACAATATATTAATTTTCCGGAATTTCTTAAACAATATATTAATTATAATGAAAATTGAATTATTATTGAACTCTAAGATCATTGTATAACAATCCTACAAACAAACTTGGAAAAGCCAGAAAATAATTTGTTAGCACTAATCTAAAATGAACTAAATCAAGTAAAGATGGAAATAGTCTAAATATCAAAAAGTGAACCAAATGAAGAAAGAATACACAAGGGATGATGGAGTTAATTCATAGCCAAAATTAGAAGATCGTTTAAATTTGAACGGACTTAGTTCGAGCAGATTTTTAGTGAAACTCGAGCCAACTTCTAAAAAACTTTTAGCTTGAGTACTATATGCGCCCTGTTTGCCCTACATCGATCATTGATCCAATTAAGACCGACCCATCAATATATATATTAATCAAACAATAAAAAAATTATTAATAAAAAAAAAAAAATCGAGAGATGCAAGCTAATCAAGCCCTTCATGCATGGCCACTACAAAAAGGACAAAGGGAGCTTCCAACGAACGTCTTAGCTTCACACCGGGCCTTGCTCCATCTGTCATCATCAAGTCGAACGTTGCCAGCTGATCATTTTTCCATTTCATCACGGTGGTGGAGAAGCCATCTTTGACTTTGAAGATTACAAGTTGCCACGAAGAAATTGATAATTAATTGGGTGGGGCCATTTCTAGACCATTTTGAAGTCGTTGCACTCCTGCGCAAGCCATGGGTCCATATGCTTGTACATACACAAAGGAGTCCAAACAAGCTGTCCCTTTTACTCCCAATCATATCCTAACGGAGCCCAGAAACTTTATAGACCATACAAAGGCTTTTAATCTTTTACCATTTCTTTTTTAAAAAAATCTTGGTTTTTTTTCTTTTTGCTGGATATTTGAATCTTATAATATTCTCTTCAGAAAACAAATTTTGATGAGTTTGAGTTTTCTCTTGTGTCCGGGAAAAGTATGGGAAGCAGACAGGAGATGAGTTTAGAGGATCCGATGGTATACGTTGCTGTGGGAAAAGATGTGAAGGCTGAGTGCAATTCAACCCTGTTATGGGCTTTGCAGAACTCCGGAGGAAAGAGGATTTGCATTCTTCATGTTCATGTTCCTGCGCAGCTGATCCCCTTTAGTATGTACCAATTACATATATATATATATATATATGATTCATGTATGTATACGCGCACGTGCATGTCATCACACACTCACTCACAAATATTACAAATATCCAAACATATTTGTTGATGTTTTTATGGGAATTCATCGATCAGTTTTGATTTATTCAGTTGTGCTGCTGCTTGACTTGTTGGAACTGTTCTTGGTTGACTATATTTGTGGAAATAATTATGGAAAATTGCAGTTTTTGGCTTGAAGATCGAGTTTGGCTAATTTCGTAGCTTAATTTTCAGTAATTAAAGGTGGATTAATCAAGTAGGCTCGATCGTGAAACGATTTGAAAGGAAACTTGGAAGAATATTATATAATCTGGAATTTATTAGAGTTTTTTTGTTGATTAATCTGCAGTGGGTACAAAAGCTCCAGCAAGCAAACTCAAGGAAAAGATAGTGAGCGATTACCAGGAAACTGAAAGGCAAAACATGCATCAGATCCTCGATGAATACGTTCGTTTCTGTCTCCAAATGGGGGTATAGATTTTATTCCCCTTTTTCTGTTTGTTTTATTCACTTTTCTTTTTTCCTTTAGTGTTAAATAAATTTAGTTTATCTAATTGTTAAAAAGAATAATTAAAAAAAAAAAATTATCTAAATTCATAGGTTGGAAATTTCTGATTTATTTTTTAAAATGTAGGTACGGGCACAAAAACTAGAAATAGAAATGGACCGTATCGAGAAGGGAATTGTAGATCTCATCTCTAAGCACGAGATCAAGAAGCTTGTTATGGGAGCAGCTGCAGACAAGCACTATAATCGGTACAGACAACATAAAATCTTTTTCCACATCATCATGTTCATTAATTTCTTGATCTATTCTTAGTTTATATCTAACGGTCACAAATTGTCATCACCAATAATTTGTAATCAAAATTATTATGATCAATTTAGATAGTAATTATTATTAATTATTTGTCCAAACAAATTTTGAATTGTCGGATCTCGGACACATATATAGAATTCATATAAACTCCCTGAGAAACTAGACATATTGCAAATTGTTTAGTAGATTAAAAAGGGTAAAAGTGTAAAACCAATTATTGCTTGATAATTGCAAAAGAATGACGAAACTCAAGTCTAGTAAAGCTAAATATGTACGCGAACAAGCCCCTATTTCCTGTCATATGCAATTCATCTGCAAAGGCCACCTCATTTTCACCAGGTTTGGTAGATATATGTTTTTATTAAATTTACCATTTAATATTTATAAATGGTAGATTTTATATTAATTACCAAGGCAAATTTAATTACCATATGGATATAGGGAAGCAAGCGCAGAGATATTGCCTGAAAGTGGACAATCAAACCTCATGAAATCACGGTCGGTTGCTTTGGGGGCGCACGACAGGGACAATAGTGAAACCCGACAATCAAACTACGTGAGATCACAATCTGTTACGGCGGGGCACAATAGGGATAGCAGTGGAAGAATGATGGGCATATTCGATATCCCTTCACCGGCGGCAGCGGGCACTAGTGATCAAGAGACTTCTTCATCTCCAAAAAGTCCTTCGGGTTCTGATGGATGGGGGAATGGGTTAGGATTGAGAAGGAGTCCTTCCGGTTCGGGTTATTATTGCTCAACCAGCTCTCCCAAAAGAGTGGCTGACGTAACTCTGTCTTCATGGAATGAGGCCAATGAGTTTAGCGCACCCTCTCCCGCGGGTTCGGGTTATTCAAGAACCTCTTATGTGGATGTCGGATCTCCATTGCTGCCGCAGAGTCCAAGATTGGTTTCTAGTGCAAGTACCATCTCAATATGCTCTTCTAATGGAGCCCTCAATGCTGTGGTACGTGCAATACATTGATTCATGTAAAATTTATAAAAATACAAATTTACTCTAAATTAAAATAAAAAATTCAGTTTTTTATTTTCTCTATATATTATGAGGCATGCATGTGGAGGCTTTGAGTGTATGGTACGGTTTAAATTGTACGTGGGGCTTCTATAAGAAGCGTTTTAGGTTTCTCTTTAGCATTTGTTCATCAAAATTGATCAAAGATTAATAAGCAATTAAACAATATGATCGAAAAGGCTTTAAATATAAACATGTAAGGGATGTCCTAGATGACACTCTTTATGAGTGACTTCAACAAGTGATGGCAGAGAATGAAAAAGAAACACTCAGGCGTTAGAGAGAAAAAAGAGATGTGATTGAGGCCAAACGCAGGGTTAAGATTTTAATTTTTTTTTTTTTTAAAAAAAAAGAGAGATTTCTAGTTGCTGCAGAACTTGAAACACAATCTGATGCAAATTGTGAAAATCAAATGAATAGAGCCAAGAAGAGTCGAGACAAAGAAAAAAGGCTGACGAAGCGCTAGTGAAGGTAAAAGAAAAGCTTGAAAATGTGAAGAATCAAAGAGACCAAGTAAAGGAAGAACTGGGGATTTCTCAAGAACATGAATTATCATTAAAGACTCAGATTGCAGAGTTACACAAAGAGATGAATGAGGTACAGATGGAGCGTGATAATGCGCTGAAAGAAGCTGCAGGGCTAAGAAGAAAACAAGTTGGTGATGATGATCACTTCTTTGAGTTGAAGCTCTCTGAGATCGAAGAAGCTACTTAGAAGTTTGATGAATCCAGGAAAATTGGACAAGGAGGATATGGAAGCATTTATAAAGGTCTCCTGCGTCAAAAAGAGATTGCAATTAAGATGCTACAATCTCCTGGCGCCCATGGCACCTCACAATTCCAAGTGGAGGTTTGTCTACTCCTTCGAAAATTTATTTGTAGTTGTATATTTATTGGGCCTAAACTAGTGATACGTACGGTTAAGTTATCATTCATTTCAAAAGTTTAAACTGGTAGAAAGAGATAAATTTAATCTTTTAATTCATGGAAAACTTCACTTAGGACGCCTGAACTATCAAGCATTTTGAAAAAACCCCCCAAATTTCAAAAGCTCTCAATTTCACATCATGAACTTTCAATTTGATGTGATGTACAAGTAATGTACTCTTGTACATCAATTTTTAGCGTTAAACAGACGTTAAATATGATTAAATGACCTTTATACCTCTAAATTTTTTATAAAATTTCAAATTTATCACTGAGACCCAATTGTTTTTCTTAAAAAAAAAAAAAACGAAAATCAAAGGTATTTTGGTATTTTTGTCGATTTTCATTAAAGCTAACGCTGAAAATTGAAGGAGGGAAGGTATATTGCATCAAATTGAAAGTTCAATGGTGAAATTGAGAGTTTTTAAATTTTGAGAGTTTTTTCAAAACGCAAGATAGTTCATAGGTCTTTTGTGAAGTTTTCCATTTAATTTATATTCAAACTAAACTTCCATTATTCAAAATTTATTTCCTTAATTTTTTAATTTTTAAAGTTTTCACCACTTAAAAGAAAAATACATTCAACAACAGCAATTTACACTTAAAAATTGGAACAAAGTTCGATCAAAAGTTTGGCATTTTATCTCATTTGGTGGTTGTATATAATATATATCAGGTTAGTGTATTGAGTCAGCTACGGCATCCAAATCTTGTGAAACTTACTGATCCTGCCCTGAAGTTTTTGCGCTAATCTATGAGTATCTCCCCAATGGAAGCCTTGAAGATAGACTGAGCATGAAAGACAACAACCCTCCATTATCATGGCAAACTCGAATACGCATCGCCACAGAGTTGTGCTCTGTCCTCGTTTATCTTCATTCTGCTAAACCTCACAGCATAGTGCATGGTGATTTGAAGTCTATATGCATCCACCTCCTAGGTTATCTCCTCCTACAAGCAAGGTTTGTTGTCTCCGTCGAGCTCTATATGGACTTAAGCAGGCTCCTAGAGCATGGTTTACTAAGTTTAATGCCACTGTCTCTAGCCTTGGCTACTCCATCAGCTCTTATGATTCAGCCTTGTTTATTCGCCGCACAAACCGAGGTACCATACTTCTTCTACTATATGTTGATGACATGATCATCACTGGAGATGATATCACTGGTATTTAGGAACTTAAACAATTCCTCAGTCAGCACTTTGAGATGAAAGATCTTGGCCCTCTCAGCTATTTTTTTGGTCTTGAGATCTCTGCTTCTTCTGATGGTTATTATTTAACACAGGCTAAGTATATCTCTGATCTACTTTCCCGAGCCAATCTCACACACAGTAAGATTGTCGACACACCGACTGAGCTTAATACTCGTCTCACTCCTGATGATGGCGAGCCTCTTCATGATTTTATCTTATATCGGCATTTAGTTGGCAGTCTTGTCTACCTTACTGTCACTCGGCCTGATATCTCACATGATGTCCATCAGGTGAGTCAGTTTATGGCTGCTCCTCGCTCCACTCATTTCTCAGTTGTCCTCCGCATTCTTTGCTACCTGAAGGGAACATTATTTCATGGGCTCTATTTCTCCTCTCAATCTCCTCTTCAGTTGCATGCTTATACTGATGCTGATTAGGCGGGTGATCCAACAGATCGTCGCTCTACAACTGGTTACTGTTTCCTACTTAGCACATCGCTTTTCTCTTGGAGAAGTAAGAAACAAACTGTTGTTGCTTAATCTAGCATCGAAGCAGAATATTGTGCTTTAGCTGACACTACCTCGGAGCTACTTTGGTTACAATGGCTGTTACAGGATATGGGTGTCTCTCTTTCTTTTTCTACTCCTGTATATTGTGACAACATGAGTCTTATTCAGATTACTTATAATAATGTTTTTCATGAACGGACCAAACATATTGAGATTGATTGTCATTTTGTCCGTCATCATCTTCTTCAGGGCTCACTACAGCTTCATTTTGTCACGTCTCGTGATCAGCTCGTGGACATCTTAGTGTATGTATTATTAGCCTATATAAATAAGCTCCTTCTGTATATTATTCTGTGTTATTCAATATACAATATTATTCTCAACAAATGAAAAGTTTATAGTAGTCTATGTTGTCGATTTGTTCACGTAGACGGTTTTTAAAACATATTTTGCACCGTACGATTTTAAATGCCATAAATCGCTTTGGTTTCTTTTATTATACACTGATTAATTTTTTAATGAGATAGTCAAAGGCTTAATTCAACCGTCTATAATATTCGGCAAAGTATATTCTCTGTTTCTCCTCCTCCTCACATTACTCAACATATGTTACGTCTCTTTTCTTGACCTCTTCTTCCCCAGAAAAATAATGGTGGAATATTTCTAGCAATGCCTGTAAACAAAATCATCTCAAGTGAAATAACAAAGAATAAAAAATGGAGAAAAAGTTGCATAGATCGTTTTCCACTGGCAATATAATAAGGAAAACTAATGAAAGTTTCAAATCTTGACATCAATTTGTTCCAGGTGGAAAAAGCTAGAGTACATATGTTTCTTTCTTATATATATATTCTATTGTCATAACACGGCTCATTACTTCAATAACAACAAACACTACCATACTGATGCAGCACCGACAAAGCTATTATGCTTTGTTTTTTTTTTCTTTTTTTTTTTTTAATTTAATAATAATTTTTAATCTCATATCAAAAATTATATACTTGAACATGTTCTCATATAGCAATTATTTTCCTCATGTGTGGTGACACTCGGCTCTTCTTTCTCATTGGCCCTCTCTTCTGATTCTGGATGTTTTCCCTTTCTCTCTGTTTCTTTCTTCTTCTATTCTTTCTCTGCTGTGCGTGTTATGAATGAAGAATTGCTGTGGAATTACTTCTTTGCTTTGTCGGTGGGATTAGTTGATTCGCAGGGGTATGGTGAAATATCGTGGGACGTTGTGTTTCTCGCTTGCAAACACCTCTATTCTGTATTAATGTATTTTGGTGAGACGTGGGCCATGCATGTTGACTCTTTGATGGGTGTGTGTACGTCCAAATTCATTCTAACCCGATGATCTCCATCACTTACCACCGAATTCTCAACCTACATACGTAACATATAGGGGTGTCAAAAATTACCATAAAATTGAAAAACCGGGGTTCCAATTCTAGTTTCGGTTTGAAAAATTCAAAAACTGGGTCCGGTACCAGTTTTTTTACCCGGTTTTTACTGGGAATATCGGAACCCGGTTTCCATTTTATATATATATAATTTTTACACTTAGGTTTAGGTTTAGCGTATTTTAAAAAATTAAAAAAAAAAAATTTCTAAGGCCCAAATAGGCAAAAACATTGATTTTTTAGGATTTTTGGACTTTTTTAGGTTTATTTTTTAATTATTTGGAACAATCACAACAAATCCCCTTTAATTTAAACAAAGAGACTAATAGATTTTTTAAAAAAAAATAGGCCAACTTATGAAAAAAAAAAAAAAAAAAGGGCTTATTTTAGGCCCAATACCTAAAATAAGCCCAAAAACCAATTTTTTTAAAAAACCGGTTCCGGTTCCGGTTTCTCAAAACTGAGAACCAGGGTACCCTGGTTCCGGTTCCCGGTTTTGGCCAAAACCAGAAAACCGAACCGGGTTGACACCCCTAGTAACATACCTCTAAGTCTTTGATATCAGAGCTTTTAAAACTAGTACTAAAGACTGTGGCTTCAGTGGGTTTGTGGCCTCGTTGGTTCGTGAAATGTCTAGTCCGTCGAAAAAAGATTAGTTACTATTGGGAATAAAAGAGTGTAGATTATACTAGCTAGATTGGGAATAAAAGAGTGTAGATTATACTAGCTATTCATATTCCTTTGTTTGATTATAACGTTGGAATAGAGCACTGATTATGTATTCCTTTATTTGATACAATGCAATATGTTGGTGAATAGAATCATATTGTGATCAAATTTTCTAAAATACCCTTATAATACAAGTACAATTTATATTATTAAGGACTTTTTTTCTTTGTTTTTTGAAACATAAACAACTATACTATAATCTTTTTTTTTTTTTGAAATTTCTTTTTGCAATTATGCTACAAAAATATTTATATAAAAAAAATCACATAATCATCATATCACCATATTAAAAAAAAAAAAAAAAAAACTGGTACAAAAATGGAGAGAGGGGATATGAAAAAAAAAATTCTTTGTAGAGAAATGGAGAAATAGAGAGAGAGGCATGAAAAATTGTTTCTTTGTAGAGAACCAAAGATAGAGAAATGGAGAGAGAGAGAGAGAACGAAATAGAGAAGAAACATAGAGAGAACGAAAAGAGGGGAAGAGAGAGATACCTTGCACTTGCAGAGAAGAGTTGTAGTTTGCACTTGCAGAGAGAGTCGCAAATTGAGAGACGGCGTGGGTGTGAGAGGGTGGGGTTTTTTATTACAATTTACACAATAAATTTAAAGGTTAAATACCTTATTATTTATGTGGTTTAACTTTTTTTTTTTTACCTTTTAGGGTTTACTTTTTATCATATGAAGTATCTTTGGTTTGCCTAAAAACGAAGATGGTACCTCCGTCTAAATTCTGTCCAAAATTTGATAGAACGTCATATCAGCACCAATAACAACTTGACATGTGTCCATATAATTAATTAAAAAATAATAATATTTTTTTAAAATTAAGAACATTAAAAAATTATATTTAATTATTTTTTTTTAAAAAAAAAAAAAGAAAAAGAAGAAAAAAGTAGAGCCACCCCCAAGAAGCCAAAGGGGTGGCCAAAACCACCCCTCAATAGGGGTAGCAAAATGGGTACCTGACACAACCCGATTACGACTCGCGGGTACCCGTTACACGATTAGCCTATATATAGACAAGACTCGTTTAACTAAATGGGTAATTGGGTTTGACACGATTATGATACGAAAATAGTCGGGTAACCCGACACGACCCGTTTTACCCGTTTAAAATAATCTGGTCTAATCGGGTAGACCCGACCCGTTAAAACCCTAAACTATAACATTAATTAAAAAAAAAAAAATCAAAATTGTAATAATAATACATCAATACACTGTCAATGCAAAAAAATTGAGTTCCAAGATATTAAAGGCTTTTATAAAGGATAAAAAAAAAAAAAAAAAAAAAAAAAAAAAAATGAAGAGGAAGGAAAGTGACCGTAATTGTACTCTAAAAGAAATTACTAAACTCATGATTTCATTTAAACTTAAAACAAGCAGGCATATTGACTAAGTTCATTTATTAAAATAATTTTTAGTATAAAGAAATTTAATTTTGCTTAAATTACATTCCACTAAAAAGGAATTATGTACATTTCAACACAAAATATGATATCTGTAATCTGTTGAAATTAAATATCTCATAACATAGATGAATTTTGCAAATCATTTGAAAAAAAAAGAAAATTTAAGGACAAAAAGCAAGAAGAATGTTTTTAAATTAAAATCATTTAATTAAATATTTAAATATAAAAAAGGCCCTACCTAAATTTGTTGTCTTAGGCCTCAAAATCTATTAAGTCGGACCTACTCGAGGGGTTAGCTTGGACGGTTGGTTACTAGTAAGCCACTTGGCCCTCATCGATAACTCATAAAGCATAAAGGCTAAGTAGGGACAAAACTAAAATTTCTATTTCAAAATTATCAAAATATGAATGAGATTGAGGGGTAAAATGTGTCAACATTTCCATTATAGCAATAAAGAAAAAGACAATAAATAAAAAATAAAAAAAAAAGCTAACAAAAACAAAATAATAATAATAATAATAATAATAATAATAAAAGAAACAAAACTCAAAACTACATCAACATTAAATTCATAATTCATTACAAAATACTTGTCCACTTGAAGTCTTGAAGGATCTATGATCCATTCCATGTAATCAAATATATGAATTATGAAACTGTACAAATATGCTCATTTTTTGGCCTTTTTTTTTTTTTAAAAAAAAAAAAAAAAAAAAAAAAATCGGGTCTGGTGGGTACCCATTAGACCGGACAGTAACCGGGTCTAACGGGTACCTATCTGACCGGAACAGTAATCGGGCCTAACGGGTACCTGCCAGACCCGAACAATAATCGTGCCTGGCGGGTCAACCCGCCGGGTAGACTCGCCAGACACGAATTAACCAAGTCTTAAACGGGTAGACCCGAACCTAATAAGTCCAAACCCAATATATTTTTTTCATGTCGTGTTCGTGTCGGGTTTACGGGTCGTATCAAAATTGACAGCCCTACCCCCAAAGGCCCTTGGCCATATGGGGGTGGCTTGGGTTTGATGGTAGTTTCGGCCACCTCCTTTGGCTTGGCCACCCCCAAACCGGCCATTTGGGAGCCACCCCCTTGGCCATATGGGGGTGGCTCGGCCACCCCAATGGGTTTGTGGGTGATTTCAGCCACCCCCTAAATGTCTAAGCCACCCCCAAACTTTTTTCTTCTTCTTTATTTTATTTTATTTTGTTTTTTATTTTATTTTTTATTTTTAAATTTAATTAAATATAATTTTTTAATTTTTTATATTAATTATATGGATACGTGTTAATTTGTTATTGGTGCTGACGTGACGTTTCGTCAAATTTTGGACAAAATTTAGACGGAGGTACTATCTCTGTTTTTAGGCAAATCAGAAGTACCTCATGTGATAAAAAGTAAATCCTAGGAGGCAAAAAATAAAGAAGTTAAATCAAAGGGGAATAAGATATTTAACCTTAAATTTAATCTCACATGAAAGGATTAATGGGAATAAACTATTCACAAAAATATAATGTTATCAAACAAAATAATAGCTATACCTAGGGTTAGTTAGTCCATTCGAAAGGTCTATTTTGCAAACCAAAGTATTTTGTCGAGGGAAGAAAAAATATTTGATATGAATGATTATTTTATTTTTTGATGTTTTAAGCTTAAGTATCTGCTTCCTATTGGAATGATTGAAGTTATTATTTCTTTTAATTTGAAGTTATTCCTAAAGTTTCTACTTTACTAATTAAAATGATTACTTATCCATATTCAGAATGCTAGCATCTAAAAGATAAGAGATGTATAGTTGTTCATAAGAGGTTCAAGGTTCAGTGATCATATATAAAAGATAAGATTTCTACTTCTTGTTAAAAAAAAAAAAAAAAATCAAAGGTTATTCTACTTCTTGTTAAAACAAAAAATTTAAAGGTTAGTTGAACTTGAGAACCAATTATGGTGTACGTTAACAAGGGATAAAAATATAAATTTTAATATTTTTCATGTTTATCAAAAATTACAAATTAATCTTTTTTATCTCTATCTCCTCTTTCTTTCTTTTCAAGAATTCTTTTACTTGTATGATAAATTGATGTAATCATCAATTAAGTTGTTGATCAAATTATATATCATGACCCCTTTATTTTATTTTTATTTAATCAATGATGGCTACAGAAAATTTTTTCTTTTATTACGACTTTTTGAATAACCCCTTGATGACAATTAATGATTTTTGAATTCTTTTACTTGTATGATACATTTTGTGCTTCATTTTTTTTTTTTTTTTTTTTTTTTCCAAACCGACAAAATTTTTGGCTTCGTTACTACGTACGCCCAAGGATCGGTTGAGATCGAACTTGTGGTGGCGGGTCAAGTCAATAATGGGCCACCCGATTAATTAATGAATAGGCAGGCGATGGACCACATACACGCACAGGTAGTACGTGGTTGCATTTTGGTCTTGTTTGTTAACCCCTCCCCTTTTTGTTACTGTTTATGATTTATGTGAAGAAAAAAAAAGAGAATAATATTTGGTATTAAAAAGTGAAAAATTTTTATTTTTTTATTTGAATAATAATAAAATAAAAAAATGATGTGATATATATAAAAAATAAAGGGGAAATTAAAGTTTACACATCCTCTCTTAAACTACCACCCAATTGATAATGTTCTTCAAAACTTTTAATTATGACAATGTCTCCTCCAAATTACTAAAAATTTGTACATGTCCCTCCAATGACGAATCTATCCTTAGTAAAAAATAAAAATTTATATTTAAAAAAAGGGTTAAATACTAAAAAGCCCCCTAAGGTTTAAACTCTTTATTTTTTTGCCCCCTAAGTTTTTATTTTTATCATAGGAGGTGTATGTGATCTTCATAAAGACGGAAATGGTACCTCCGTTAAAATCATG
This sequence comes from Corylus avellana, assembly GCF_901000735.1. Taxonomy (NCBI): domain Eukaryota; kingdom Viridiplantae; phylum Streptophyta; class Magnoliopsida; order Fagales; family Betulaceae; genus Corylus; species Corylus avellana. The sequence continues at coordinate 4,462,560 of NC_081547.1, forward strand.
TCCAAAATTTAAGAGAATGCCACGTTAGCACCAATCAAATATTGCCACGTGTCGTATAATTAATTAATCGTAATTTTTTTTTTTTCGTTTTTTAAAATAAATTAAAAATTATTTAATTTTTTCTGAATTTATAGGAGTATTTTTGTCATATTGAGAAGTCTATAGAGGCATTTATATCTTTTTGTTAGCCTTGGGGGACATTGACAATGTTTTGGTACTTTGGAGGGATTTTGCCACAAATGAAAGTTTGAGGGTATTATCAATTGAGTGGTAGTTTGAGAGGATATGTGAACTTTACCCAAAAATGAATGATGTAATATAAAAAGTACTTAAAAAAATGATAATATTTGGGTAAAGTTCACTTAACCCCGTCAAACTACCACCCTAATGACAATCTACCTCCAAACTATTAATTGCGACAATTTATCCTTTAAACTATCAAAACAATAACAATATACCCCAAATGTTAACAAAATGACAAAATTTCCCTTGCTAAAATAAAAACAATAATACTAAAATTTATATATATATTTTTAAAATTTTAAGGGTATTTTTGTCTTATTGAAAACTTTATAGGGACAATTTCATCATTTTGTTAGTATTGGGGGTACATTACCATTGTTTTAGTAGATTAGAAGATACATTGTCGTAATTAATAGTTTAAGGGGTAAATTGTCATTGGGCTAATAATTTGAAAGTCTTAAGTGAAAAAAAAAAAAAAAAAAAAAAAAAAAAAAAAAAAAGTAGTAACAAACACCCCATTTGTCAACGTCAAATATCAATTATGACGCAAAGCAGCAGCCAGCTAGTTGTAGATTTCTTCAAGATTTGTGTCGTCAACGGCGTCAACGCAAACCGGAGATCTAATCGGAATAAAGATTGTTCCGGCCATTGTTAAAGTAGTGACTCGCGGTATACAATGAGGTACTCCACGGTCCATTTCGGTGGCTGAATTTTCTTGATTTTGGCCATTCCTACTGAGAATGAGTGGGATCAGTGCATGCAATCCGGCAGCTCCGGCGGGGTCCATGCCATTAATGTACATCGTACAGACCTGATCAGAAACTTCACAGAACCCAACAAGACCTTTTACCAGGTCTTTTTTTTTAAAAAAAATAAAATAAAAAATAATAATAATAATAATAATTTCTCAATTATTTTTAAGTTGCTGAAAACTTGATGCTTCTATATATTCTCTATTGATGATCAGAAAGCTGAAAATGAGGGTTTTTGGTGAATGAGTTTTCCAGTACTTGTTGCATATAGAGTATAGCTGTGGTGGTGTCTGCAATTTTATGGTATATATATATATATATATATGCGTTGAATTTATTAGATTTTCTGGGAAATGGGAAGCAGGCATGAGACTTTGGAGGATCCGATGGCAATCATGGCATCTGTGATTGATGATATGATATACGTTGCTATGGGAAAAGATGTGAAAGAGTGCAAATCAATCCTGTTATGGGCTTTGCAGAATTCTGGGGGAAGGAGGATTTGCATCCTTCATGTTCATCAGCCTCCACAGTTCATTCCCTTCAGTAAGTCCCAAACACGTACATGTTAATTTCTTGATGATTCCATGCAAGTAGGCACGATCGTGAAACGATTTGAAAGGAAACTTGGAATAATATTATATAATCTGGAATTTATTAGAGTTTTTTTTTCTTGATTAATCTGCAGTGGGTACAAAAGCTCCTGCAAGCAAACTCAAGGAAAAGATAGTGAGCGATTACCGGGAAACTGAAAGGCAAAACATGCATCAGATCCTCGATGAATACGTTCGTTTCTGTCTCCAAATGGGGGTATAAATTTTATTCCCTTTTTTCTGTTTGTTTTGTTCACTTTTCTTTTTTCCTTTTTGTTAAATTTAGTTTATCTAATTGTTAAAAAGAATAATTAAAAAAAAACATTTATCTAAATTGGGTTGTAAATTTCTGATTTATTTTTTAAAATGTAGGTACGGGCACAAAAACTAGAAATAGAAATGGACCGTATCGAGAAGGGAATTGTAGATCTCATCTCTACGCACGAGATCAAGAAGCTTGTGATGGGAGCAGCTGCAGACAAGCACTATAATCGGTACAGACAACATAAAATCTTTTTCCACATCATCATGTTCATTAATTTCTTGATCTATTCTTCATTTATATCTAACGGTTATAAATTGTCATCACCAATAATTTGTTATCCAAATTATTATGATTAATTTAGATAGTAATTATTATTAATTATTTGTGCAAACAAATTTTAATTGTCGGATCAGTTACTCGGACACAAAGAATTCATATAAACTCCCTGAGAAACGAGACATATTGCAAATTGTTTAATTAGTAGATTAAAAAGGGTAAAAGTGTAAAACCAATTATTGCTTGATAATTGCAGAAGAATGACGGAACTCAAGTCTAGTAAAGCTAAATATGTACGCGAACAAGCCCCTATTTCCTGTCATATACAATTCATCTGCAAAGGCCACCTCATCTTCACCAGGTTTGGTAGACAGCTTTTGTTAATTAATTACTCTTTATCATGCAACGTTGACAATATAAAGTTCATATATGAAATTCATGTTATTTACTTTTTACTTTAATTTTGACTATAGGGAAAGATGATCAATGGGTAAAGTCGGGATTCAAATTTATAACTTTTGCAATTTGATATTATTATGCTAAAACTAAGCTGATAACAAAAAAATGATGAATTAATTTAGTTATTTATAATCTTTATTAATATTACAACGCTATTCTATTTCAAAATATTATTATAATTACCAATGCAAATTTAAATATTACCATATGAATATAGGGAAGCAAGCGCAGACGTGACTGAAAGTGGACAATCAAACCTCAAGAAATCATGGTCGGTTGCTTTGGGGAACGACAGGAACAGGGACAGCAGTGAAATCCGACAATCAAACTTCGTGAGAGCACAATCTGTTACAACGGAGCACAAGTACAGGGATGGACGGATGATGCGCATCTTCGATATCCCTTCACAGGCGGCAGCAGGCACTAGTCAACAAGAGACTTCTTCATCTCCAAAAATTCCTTCGGGTTCTGATGGATGGGGGAATGGGTTAGGATTGGGAAGGAGTCCTTCCGGTTCGGGTTATTATTGCTCAACCAGCTCTCCCAAAAGAGTGGCTGACGTAACTCTGTCTCCATGGGATGAGGCCAGTGAGTTTAGTGCACCCTCTCCCGCGGGTTCGGGTTATTCAAGAACCTCTTATGTGGATGTCGGATCTCCATTGCTGCCGCAGAGTCCAACATTGGTTTATAGTGTAAGCAACATCTCAGTATGCTCTTCTAATGGAGCCCCCAATGCTGTGGTACGTGCAATACATTGATTCATGTAAAATTTATAAAAATACAAATTAAAATAAAAAATTCAGTTTTTTATTTTTCTCTATATATTATGAGGCATGCATGTGGAGGCTTTGAGTGTATGGTACGGTTTAAATTGTACGTGGGGCTTCTATACGAAGCGTTTTAGGTTTCTCTTTAGCATTTATATATTCATCGAAATTGATCAAAGATTAGTAAGCAATTAAACAGTATGATCGAAAAGGCTTTGAATTTAAACATGTAAGGGATATCCTAGCAGGATGAAAGTTCAGATGACACTCTTTATGAGCAACTTCAACAAGTGATGGCAGAGAATGAAAAAGAGACACTACTCAGGCGTCAGAGAGCAGAAATATATGTGATTGAGGCCAAACGCCGGGTAAAGATTTTAATAATAATAAAAAATTCTAGTTGCTGCAGAACTTGAAACATAATCTGATGCAAATTGCATATATATAATCAAATGAACAGGGCCAAGAAGAGTCGAGACAGAGAAAAGAAGCTGAGGAAGCGCTAGTGAAGGTAAAAGAAGAGCTTGAAAATGTGAAGAATCAGAGAGACCAAGTAACGGAAGAACTAGGGATTTATCAAGAACATGTATTGTCATCAAAGATTCATATTGCAGAGTTACTGAAAGTGATGAATGAGGCCAAACGCCGGGTAGAGATTTTAATAATAATAAAAAGTTCTAGTTGCTACAGAACTTGAAACATAATCTGATGCAAATTGTGAAAATCAAATGAACAGGGCCAAGAAGAGTCGAGACAAAGAAAAGAAGCTGAGGAAGCGCTAGTGAAGGTAAAAGAAGAGCTTGAAAATGTGAAGAATCAGAGAGACCAAGTACTTGAAAATGTGAAGAATCAGAGAGACCAAGTAAAGGAAGAAGTACTGGGGATTTCTCAAGAACATGAATTATCATTAAAGACTCAGATTGCAGAGTTACACAAAAAGATGAATGAGGTGCAGATGGAGCGTGATAATGCGCTGAAAGAAGCTGAAGGGCTAAGAAGAAATCAAGTTGGTGATGATGATCACTTCTCTGAGTTCAAGCTCTCTGAGATCGAAGAAGCTACTCAGAAGTTTGATGAATCCAAGAAAATTGGACAAGGAGGATATGGAAGCATTTATAAAGGTCTCCTGCGTCCAAAAGAGGTTGCAATTAAGATGCTACAATCTCCTGGCGCCCATGGCACCTCACAATTCCAAATGGAGGTTTGTCTATTGCTTCGAAAATTTATTCATAGTTGTATATTTATTGGGCCTAAACAAATAATGCATACATTTAAATTATCATTTATTTCAAAAGTTTAAATAGGTAGAAAGAGATAAATTTGACCTTTTAATTTATGAAAAACTTTACTTAAGATTCCTAAACTATCACGCGTTTTGAAAAGACTTCTCAAATTTCAAAAGCCCTCAATTTCACATCTTGAACTTTCAATTTGATGTTATATACAGGTAATGTACTCCTGCACATCAATTTTCAGCGTTAAAGGAACGTTAAACATGATTAAATGACCACCTCTAAATTTTTTATAAAATTTCAAATTTACCATTGTGACCCAATTGTTTTTCTTAAAAAAAAAGACGAAAATCAAAGGTATTTTGGTATTTTTGTCGGTTTTCATTAAAGTTAACGCTGAAAATTGAAGGATGAAAGGTATATTGCATCGAATTGAAAGTTCAGTGGTAAAATTGAGAGCTTTTAAATTTTGAGAGTCTTTTCAAAGCGCATGATAGTTTAGGGGTTTTTGTGAAATTTTCCATTTAATTTATATTCAAACTAAACTTCTATTATTCACAATTTGTTTCCTTAATTTTTTAATTTTTTAAGTTTTCATCACCTAAAAGAAAAATACATTCAACAACAGCAATTTACACTTAAAAATTGGAACAAAGTTAGATCAAAAGTTTGGCATTTTATCTCATTTGTTGGTTGTATATAATATATATCAGGTTCGTGTATTGAGTCAGTTGCGGCATCCGAATCTTGTGAAACTTACTGGATCTTGCCCAGAAGTTTTTGCGCTAATCTATGAGTATCTCCCCAATGGAAGCCTTGAAGATAGACTGAGCATGAAAGACAACAGCCCTCCATTGTCATGGCAAACTCGAATACGCATCGCCACAGAGTTGTGCTCTGTCCTCGTTTATCTTCATTCTGCTAAACCTCACAGCATAGTACATGGTGATTTGAAGCCCTCCAACATCCTCCTCGACGCCAACTTTGTGAGTAAACTAAGTGACTTTGGAATTTGCCGTATGTTGTTCCCTGATGAAAGTTTAAGCAACAACATTAACACAACGTTGTCTCGTATAACTGACCCAAAGGGCACTCCAGCCTACATAGATCCTGAGTTTCGTGAAACAAGTGTGCTTACTTTGAAGTCTGATGTTTACTCGTTTGGGATCATATTACTACAACTGTTGACTGGGAGACAACCCTTTAAGATATCAAATGAAGTGAAATATGCCCTGGATGCCGGAAACTTGAAAGCTCTCTTGGATCCTTTGGCTGGAGACTGGCCGATTTTGGCTGCTCAAGAGTTGGCTCACCTGGGATTGAAATGCTGCGACAGGGACCGGAGGAGCCGGCCGGAGCTTGGTTCAGAAGTGTTGAAGATGCTTGAACCAATGAGGGCTTCATATGGGTCTTAGTGCCAACCACCTTCTTTCATATATATATATTTCTTAGTCATTGTATTTCTTTCATATATATATTTCCTGATATTTATATGACTTGTTTAAGCTTATGGTTTGGTTGTAGTAGAAGAAATGTCTCCATATTTGTACAGTTTCTCTTGATTTTAGAAAGAGAAATGCTATTTTATCATCTCCCGTCTATATTTTGTATTAATCCCTATATATATATTTTAATTTATCATTGAAATTATAAAACCCACATATTGCCTACGGATCCAACGATTAATTTGAAAAAAAATGAAAGAATACTATGTCTCGAAAAGAAAAATCCAGACATCAACTTTTTCTTTGGAAGGTCGGGGATGTGGCCGAGATTGCAAAAAAAAATCTTGATTTTGTTATGTGTTAAAACAATAATTATATCATATTATATATTTATTTTGTTACTTATATTCTTAATTAATAATTTTGTTTTAGTTCATTCGTCTAAATTTTTGGGTTCGCCACTACGTACCTCGGAAGAATCGATTGAGAACTTGCGGTGGCAGGTTTAGTCAATATAGGCCACCCGATTACTCCTCGTGGCTAAATATTGTGTAGGTGCCGTGGACCACCTAAATGTCAAATATCCTCAACGAACGGCGTCAACGCAAACCGGAGATCTCATCGGAATAAAGATTTTTCAGGCCATTGTTGAAGTAGTGACACGTGGTATATATAGTGTGAGGTCCACGGTCCATTTCGGCGGCTGGATTAATTGACTTGATTTGGCCATTCCTAGCAGCCTACTGAGAATTGACTCAATTGAGTGTCAGTGCATGCAATCCGCCAGATCCGGCGGGTCCATGCCTTAATGTACCGACGGACGACGACAATAGACGAGGTGGAATTTTGTGGAGATCTCTAATAAATTTGAAAATGCATGGAAGGGAACTTGGCGAACTGACTTATTCGGCACGTCTTCTCATGGCTGTGGGGACTTTGTGGCTGCAATTTACGCAATTTAAGCAGATGATCATATCAGCTTAATTAGTTCCAGCACGAGGCTTCAGAGGATTGGAGCCATTGGCTGAGGATATGATATATGTTGCGGTTGGAAAAGACGTGAAGGAGTGCACATCAATCCTGGTACGGGCGTTGCAGAACTCGGGAGGAAGGAGGATTTGCATCCTTCACGTTCATCAGCCCGCACTGTATATTCCATTTAGTATGTCCCAAACACCCAGTATATATATAGATAGACTTAGAATTACGAATTTGATTTGATTTTTATTTTCTTTTTGGTTTAATTGCAGTGGGTGGAAAAGCTCCAGCTAGCTCACTGACGGAAAAGATTGTACGGGAACACCAGGAAACTGAGGCAAAAAATGCAACAGATCATCAATGAATATCTTCTCATCTGTTGCCAAATGGGGGTATAAGTCGTTTCTTTCTTTTTTAGAACTTTTTTTTGTTTGGTTTGATCTCTTGTTCATCTTCTTACGAGATAAGTAAATTTATCATCGAATCTATGAGTGGATCCCACAAATTTAATGGTATTTTTTTTTTTTTTTTTTAAAAGGAGAAAAATCTGTTTAGAATCAGAACTCTTTTATCGAGGTAATGATCTCCCCTTACTCTATCAAACATCTTTTTTTTGAATCATGGAATTCTCTCCTAAAGCTTTAGAACTAACGGCCTTGGTTTTTTTTTTTTTTAAAGAAAATAATTAGTGTCAATAATGTGTCTATATTTTTCTTATATTCTCTTACAAATTCAAGGATCTGGATCCACTGAAATTCTTAGGAGAATTTCAGTTTCTGAAATTTCATATTTAGGCAGTCTATTTTTTATCCAATGATCATTGTTCTATCACGTGTCTCACTTATTTTATTAGGAATGTGATATGTGGCAGAACAATGACCCTTGAATGGAAAATGGGCAGTCTAAATTAGAAATTTCATAAACTAAAATTTCTAGAGAATTTTAGTAGATCATAATCCCAAATTCAATAGATCAACTATTAGATTTGTAGAATTCACCATTGAATTTGTGTGAGGTCTACATAAATCCCTTATTTTGGCATTCTATTTTTTCAAAATCTAGGCACAGGCTCATAAGCTAATAACTGAAGCGGATTGTATCGAGAAGGAAATTGTAGAACTCATCTCTCAAAATGGGATCAAGAAGCTTGTCATGGGAGCAGTAGCAGAGAAGCACTATCGAAGGTAAAAATTATTAGTAATGCTATATATATACCATGTCTTTATCTTACTTTTAACATATTATGCTAACATATATAGCAGGATCTAACAGCCATTAATTTTTATTTTATTTTATTTTATTTTTATTTTTTTAACAAGGGCCGATGCAAGAGCTACTTCACTTTGTCACATTATCATAGTGGAATAAAAGTAGGATAAAGATATGGTGTATAGCATTTTTCAAAAACCACACAACAACTTTTTTCATGTCATCACAATCACTTCTTGTTGGTTCTATATGTATATATATCTATTGTGGATATATAAAGCTAGTAATTTTTTACTTAACTTGCAAACTGAATACACAATTAGTGGGTTAGGGTTGATAGTTTGACCTATTTAATTAAATGAGTCAAGTTACAGTTAACCTATGTAATCTTGTACGCATGTCTCGACATAACACGATTTGCGAATTCGACACAAACCTAACATGAAATTAGCAGATTATGATTGAGAGGTTGACACGAACCTAACATGTAACACAGAACAATCCCAAACAATCCAAAACAAATTTTCCTCACTTTTCATAGAAAGATTATTATTGGTAGCTGTTTCATTGTTTGTTGAAATTTCTTATGTTGGTAATTATAGTTTGGGGGATCGAGATTGCTTAACTACTGCTTGACATTGCAGAAAAATGATGGACCTCAAGTCTAGTAAAGCTAAATATATATGTGCGCGAACAAGCACCACTCTCCTGTCACATACAATTTATCTGCAAGGGCAACCTCATCTTCACCAGGTTAATTTCACATAAACTCTTTAAGGGACAAGACGTTGCAAATTGTTTAGACAATAATTAAGAAAAAAGTTTACGTGGATTCTCCTGTATAAATAAATTTTTAACTGCCGAATCAATTACTCAGACACATGGATTTCATATAAACTCTATGAGGGACAAGATGTAACGCCCCGTATAAATTAATTAATTGGCAATTGACTCTATGGTTTGCCTTCCAGCCTTGTCCCTCTCAAGACAAGACTCATGGATCATAACCTCTTTTAAGAGAGACTATAACGGAAGACTTTCAACTACAAGATAAAGATAGCAACAACTAAAAACCATAATCATAATAACCAGAGTAATAAGAAAGTATCATAACATAGATAGATCCCCAAATGTACTGGTCAAAGACTGATCATCAATATTACAAAACATAAGAAATTGTTTGAGAATAACATCATCGCCTAAGCTTAGGTAGTGCTAACACAAGAAATTGTTTTAGCTACTCCTAGTGATCAACCCAAAAGTCCAACTAACTCTGTAACCAAACTGTCTAAGCCTAATTAATTATTTGGGTCACTACACAAGACATTACAAATTGCTTAGTAGATTAAAGGGGCAAAAGTCCTATTTTACTAATAATTTTAACGTGACTCGATGTTTAACCTAGTAAAATGTGTAATTTTGTAGTAAAACGTGTTACAATATTATTCACCGTTGGATTGAATTGCTGATCTACTACGTATTGCTTGATAATTGCAGAAGAATGACAGAACTCAAGTCCAGTAAAGCTAAATATGTGCGCGAGCAAGCACCTATTTCCTGTAATATACAATTTGTTTGCAAAGGCCACCTCATCTTCCCCAGATTTGGTAGACAGCTTTTGTTAATTAATTACTCTTTATCATGCAACGTTGACAATATAAAGTTCATATATGAAATTCATGTTATTTACTTTTTATTTTAATTTTGACTATAGGGAAAGATGATCAATGGGTAAAGTCAGGATTCAAATTTATAACTTCTGTAATTTGATATTATTATGCTAAATTACTAAGCTGATAAAAAAAAAATGATGAATTAATTTAGTTATTTATAATCTTTATTAATATTACAACGCTATTGATCTATTTCAAAATATTATTATATATAATTACCAATGCAAATTTAAATATTACCATATGAATATAGGGAAGCAAGCGCAGACGTGGCTGAAAGTGGACAATCAAACCTCAAGAAATCACGGTCGGTTGCTTTGGGGAACGACAGGAACAAGGACAGCAGTGAAATCCGACAATCAAACTTCGTGAGATCACAATCTGTTACAACGAGGAACAAGTACAGGGATAGCATTGGAAGGAAGATGCGCATCTTCGATATCCCTTCACCGGCGGCAGCAGGCACTAGTGATCAAGAGACTTCTTCATCTCCAAAAAGTCCTTCGGGTTCTGATGGATGGGGGAATGGGTTAGGATTGAGAAGGAGTCCTTCCGGTTCGGGTTATTATTGCTCAACCAGCTCTCCCAAAAGAGTGGCTGACGTAACTCTGTCTTCATGGAATGAGGCCAATGAGTTTAGCGCACCCTCTCCCGCGGGTTCGGGTTATTCAAGAACCTCTTATGTGGATGTCGGATCTCCATTGCTGCCGCAGAGTCCAAGATTGGTTTCTAGTGCAAGTACCATCTCAATATGCTCTTCTAATGGAGCCCTCCATGCTGTGGTACGTGCAATACATTGATTCATGTAAAATTTATAAAAATAGAAATTAAAATAAAAAATTCAGTTTTTTATTTTCTCTATATATTATAAGGCATGCATGTGGAGGCTTTGAGTGTATGGTACGGTTTAAATTGTACGTGGGGCTTCTATAAGAAGCATTTTAGGTTCCTCCTTAGCATTTGTTCATCAAAATTGATCAAAGATTAATAAGCAATTAAACAATATGATCCAAAAGGCTTTAAATATAAACATGTAAGGGATATCCTAGATGACACTCTTTATAGTGACTTCAACAAGTGATGGCAGAGAATGAAAAAGAAACACTCGTGCGTTAGAGAGCAGAAAGAGATGTGATTGAGGCCAAACGCAGGGTTAAGATTTTAATTTTAAAAAATAAAATAAAAATAAAAATAAAAAAAAGATTTCTAGTTGCTGCAGAACTTGAAACATAATCTGATGCAAATTGTGAAAATCAAATGAAAAGAGCCAAGAAGAGTCGAGACAAAGAGAAAAAGCTGAGGAAGCGCTAGTGAAGGTAAAAGAAGAGCTTGAAAATGTGAAGAATCAGAGAGACCAAGTAAAGGAAGAACTGGGGATTTCTCAAGAACATGAATTATCATTAAAGACTCAGATTGCAGAGTTACACAAAGAGATGAATGAGGTGCAGATGGAGCGTGATAATGCGCTGAAAGAAGCTGAAGGGCTAAGAAGAAAACAAGTTGGTGATGATGATCACTTCTCTGAGTTGAAGCTCTCTGAGATCGAAGAAGCTACTTAGAAGTTTGATGAATCCAGGAAAATTGGACAAGGAGGATATGGAAGCATTTATAAAGGTCTCCTGCGTCAAAAAGAGATTGCAATTAAGATGCTACAATCTCTTGGCGCCCATGGCACCTCGCAATTCCAAGTGGAGGTTTGTCTACTCCTTCGAAAATTTATTTGTAGTTGTATATTTATTGGGCCTAAAATAGTGATACGTACGGTTAAATTATCATTTATTTCAAAAATTTAAACTGGTAAAAAGAGATAAATTTAATCTTTTAATTTATGGAAAACTTCACTTAGGACACCTGAGCTATCACGCATTTTGAAAAGACCTCCCCAAATTTTAAAAGCTCTCAATTTCACGTCATAAACTTTCAATTTAATGTGATGTACAAGTAATGTACTCCTGTACATCAATTTTTAGCGTTAAACGACGTTAAATATGATTAAATGACCTTTATACCTCTAAATTTTTTATAAAATTTCAAATTTATCACTATGACCCAATTGTTTTTCTTTAAAAAAAAAAAAAACACGAAAATCAAAGGTATTTTGGTATTTTTGTCGATTTTCATTAAAGCTAACGCTGAAAATTGAAGGAGGGAAGGTATATTGCATCAAATTGAAAGTTCAAGGATGAAATTGAGAGTTTTTAAATTTTGAGAGTATTTTCAAAACGCAATATAGTTCAGAGGTCTTTTGTGAAGTTTTCCATTTAATTTATATTTTCAAACTAAACTTCCATTATTCAAAATTTATTTCCTTAATTTTTTAATTTTTAAAGTTTTCACCACTTAAAAGAAAAATACATTCAACAACAGCAATTTACACTTAAAAATTGGAACGAAGTTAGATCAAAAGTTTGGCATTTTATCTCATTTGGTGGTTGTATATAATATATATCAGGTTAGTGTATTGAGTCAGCTGCGGCATCCAAATCTTGTGAAACTTACTAGATCCTGCCCAACTTTTTGCGCTAATCTATTAGTATCTCCCCAGTGGAAGCCTTGAAGATAGACTGAGCATGAAAGACAACAACCCTCCATTATCATGGCAAACTCGAATACGCATCGCCACAGAGTTGTGATCTGTCCTCGTTTATCTTCATTCTGCTAAACCTCACAGCATAGTGCAAGGTGATTTGAAGTCTATATGCAGCCATCTCCTGGATTATCTCCTCCTACAAACAAGGTTTGTTGTCTCCGTCGAGTTCTATATGAACTTAAGCAGGCTCCTAGAGCATGGTTTACTAAGTTTAGTGCCACTGTCTCTAGCCTTGGCTACTCCATCAGCTCTTATGATTCAGCCTTGTTTATTCGCCACACAAACCGAGGTACCATACTTCTTCTACTATATGTTGATGACATGATCATCACTGGAAATGATATCACTGGTATTTAGGAACTTAAACAGTTCCTCAGTCAGCACTTTGAGATGAAAAATCTTGGCCATCTCAGCTATTTTCTTGGTCTTGAGATCTCTTCTTCTTTTGATGATTATTATTTAACACAGGCCAAGTATATCTCTGATCTGCTTTCCCGGGCCAATCTCACACACAGTAAGATTGTCGACACACCGACTAAGCTTAATACTCGTCTCACTCCTGATGATGGCGAGCCTTTTCATGATTTTACCTTATATCGGCATTTAGTTGGCAGTCTTGTCTACCTTACTGTCACTTGGCCTGATATCTCATATGATGTCCATCAGGTGAGTCAGTTTAAGGCTGCTCCTCGCTCCACTCATTTCTCAGCTGTCCCCCGCATTCTTCGCTACCTAAAGGGAACATTATTTCATGGGCTCTATTTCTCCTCCAGTCTCCTCTTCAGCTGCATGCTTATATTGATGCTGTAACATCCCCAGCTTGTTAAGGCCGAGTTTGCTACTTTTCTTCTTTCACAACAAAAGTTATTGCAAAGATCTATAAGGTCTATCAGAGTACTTGATTTTAAAGGATACGAAAAATGTATAAAACATTATTCAAGAGATTTTATTACAAGCGAAATTAGAAAACATTAAACTTTAGTTGCGGAATATCATATCATTACAATAACTTATATGAAAAGACTTTGAAAATTAATAATTATTCCCACCCCATTCCGGCCTCCTATTCCAGCGTCCTTTCTACCTGAAAACAAGAAATAAAACTGAATGAGCCCAAAGGGGGCCCAGCAAGTAAAATCCACAACTATAAATAGTTTTACTCCTTGTTCTCAGTTTTGAAAATCGTTTTCGCAAATAAATATAATTCTAGCCATAATAATATCTGTATGTACGGTTGCATCTCCCGTAACATATACATACTATTACATCTAGTAATAGATCATCGTTGTAAATCATCTTTATAAATCATCATCATAATGCATCATTATAAATAATCTTTGTAAATCATCATAGCATATTATCGTTGAAAATATAGTATCATTTTCTCATAATAGGCCCATGTACACTATTACCCCTGTGCACGAGGGTTGCGGGTCCTTGTGACCATGGCACTGAACTGTGGCCACAGCCATGCCCGACCGTCAATTAACTCTTTCTTGGTGCACTCAACGGTCTAGTTGATGGAATACCACCTTCTGGCATAGCCTTCTTCAGTGGTTTCGCCTCCATCCGAGTATCGGTACCGAACTCTCATCTTTACTTATCTTGGGGCCAAAAATACTCTCCTCCATACATGTGCCCTCATTTCATAAACATTTATCTCATCTCTTGTACTTTTCTTTGTACTTCTTTTGATGCATCTTAGGCAACATGTAGGAGGGTTTATCATCATTTTTCTTTCTTATAATCATCATCATTTCTCAACTTTCTTTTCTCAAATTGAAAACCTTTTCAAATATAAACTTGTTGTATTTAAAAAGCGTTTAAATAAATAGAAACTTTCTAGATAATTCTTTTAGAAATCCTTCATGCATGCAACATAACTTCATAATACATAAATAAAATAATCATTTACAATTTACTAAAGAATGAATAAATAGCATGACATGAAGTAATTTTAGAAGGGGTAGTGAATTTACTTACCTCTAGACTGAAGCTAAAAGTGGTATGAAGGAATCTAGTTGCTCCAATATGACTAGCACCACTAGTATATCTTTTGAAACTACTTTCTAAAGTCCGCTATCTCTTGTGTTCTTTCTTTCTTGTAGCGCTTGGTCTCGCCCTTTCTCTCTCTGTTCTGAGTAAACACTCTTAGAAAGAAGAAAGACCTAGTAAAAAGCGGAAGAAGGAAGAATATATGCAAGAGATGGGAGAGGAGATGAGTTGTGAAAATTGTGAAGGAGAAGAGCTCTATTTATAGGAGAAAATCAAATACTATTTCACCAACCCTATACTATTTCACCAACCTTATACTATTTCACCAACCCTACACTATTTCACCAACCCTATACTATTCCACCAACCCTATACTATTCTACCAACCCTATACTATTTCACCAACCCTATACTATTCTACCTTCTTATTCTACCATCCTTATACCTACCATTTACTATCCTATTATTTCACCAATTACCATTCTCTAATCACCACTCTCATAAATTTCCCAAGAATTAAAATCCTTAGCTACAATGGATATTAAAATAACATCATTATCAAAATAATCTATTTAAATAGCTTTGAAAATTCTGGGGCACTACAGATGCTGATTGGGCGGGTGATCCAACAGATCGTCGCTTTACAACTGGTTACTGTTTCCTACTTAGCACCTCGCTTTTCTCTTGGAGAAGTAAGAAACAAACTGTTGTTGCTTGATCTAGCACCGAGGCAGAATATTGTGCTCTAGCTAACACTACCTCGGAGCTACTTTAGTTACAATGGCTATTACAGGATATAGGTGTCTCTCTTTCTTTTGCTACTCCTGTATACTGTGACAACATGAGTGTTATTCAGATTGCTCATAATGATGTTTTTCATGAACGGACCAAGCATATTGAGATTGATTGTCATTTTGTCCGCCATCATCTTTTTCAGGGCTCACTACAGCTTCATTTTGTCACGTCTCGTGATCAGCTCGTGGACATCTTAGTGTATGTATTATTAGCCTATATAAATAAGCCTCTTCTGTATATTATTCTGTGTGATTCAATATACAATATTATTCTCAACAAATGAAAAGTTTATAGTAGTCTATGTTGTCGATTTGTTCACGTGGACAGTTTTTAAAACATATTTTGCACCGTACGATTTTAAATGCCATAAATCGCTTTGGTTTCTTTTATTATACACCGATTAATTTTTTAATGAGATAGTCAAAGGCTTAATCCAACCGTCTATAATATTCGGCAAAGTATATTCTCTGTTTCTCCTCCTCCTCACATTACTCAACATATGTTACGTCTCTTTTCTTGACTTCTTCCCCAGAAAAATAATGGTGGAATATTTCTAGCAGTGCCTGTAAACCAAATAATCTCAGGTGAAATAACAAAGAATAAAAAATGGAGAAAAAGTTGCATAGATCTTTTTCCACTGGCAATATAATAAGGAAAACTAATGAAAGTTTCAAATCTTGACATCAATTTGTTCCAGGTGGAAAAAGCTAGAGTACATATGTTTCTTTCTTATATATATATTCTATTGTCATAACACGGCTCATTACTTCAATAACAACAAACACTACCATACTGATGCAGCACCGACAAAGCTATTATGCTTTTCTTTTTTTCTTTTTTTAATTTAATAATAATTTTTAATGTCACATCAAAAATTATATACTTGAACATGTTCTCATATAGCAATTATTTTCCTCATGTGTGGTGACAGTCGGCTCTTCTTTCTCATTGGCCCTCTCTTCTGATTCTGGATGTTTTCCCTTTCTCTCTGTTTCTTTCTTCTTCTATTCTTTCTCTGCTGTGCGTGTTATGAATGAAGAATTGCTGCGGAATTACTTCTTTGCTTTGTCGGTGGGATAGTTGATTCGCAGGGGTATTGTGAAATATCGTGGGACGTTGTGTTTCTCGCTTGCAAACACCTCTATTCTGTATTAATGTATTTTGGAAAGACGTGGGCCATGCATGTTGACTCTTTGATGGGTGTGTGTACGTCCAAATTCATTCTAACCCGATGATCTCCATCACTTACCACCGAATTTTCAATCTACATACGTAACATATAGGGTTGTTAAAAATTACTAAAAAACCAGAATTGGAACCGGAAACTAGGAAACCGGGGTTCCGGTTCCAGTTCCGGTTTGAAAAATCCAAAAACCGGGTCCGGTACAGGTACTGGTTTTTGGTACCCGGTTTTTACTGGGAATACGGAAACCGGGCTTCCATTTTATTTAATTATATTTATATATTATATATATTAACAATTTTTACACTTAGGTTTAGGTTTATGGTATTTTAAAAAATTAAATTTTTATTTCTAAGGTCCAAATAGGCAAAAACATTGATTTTAAAAAAAAATTGGACTTTTTTAGGTTTATTTTTAATCATTTGGAACAATCATAACAAAGTTCCTTTAATTTAGACAAAGAGACTAATAATTTTTTTTTCTTTAAATGGGCCAACTTATGAAAAAAAAAAAAAAAAAAGAGGCTTATTTTTGGCCCAATACTTAAAATAAGCCCAAAAACCAATTTTTTTTTTAAAAAAAAATGGTTACCGGACCGGGTAAAACTGGAACCGGCCGGTAACCAGGACCTTGGTTAATCGGGGTCCTGGTTCCGGTTTTTCAAAACCGAGAACCGGGGTACCCCGGTTCCGGTTCCCGATTTTGGCCAAAACCGAAAAACCGGACCGAGTTGACACCCCTCTAACAAACCTCTAAGTCTTTGATATCAGAGCTTTTAAAATTAGTACTAAAGATTGTGGCTTCAGTGGGTTTGTGGCCTCGTTGGTTCGCGAAATGTCTAGTTTATCGAAAAAAGATTAGTTACTATTGGGAATAGAAGAGTGTGGATTAGACTAGCTATTCATATTCATTTGTTTGATTGTAACGTTAGAATAGAGCACTGATTATATATTCCTTCATTTGATACAATGCAATATGTTGGTGAATAGAATCATATTGTGATCAAATTTCCTAAAATACCCTTAAAATACAAATACAATTTATATTATTAAGGACTTTTTTTTCTTTGTTTTTTGAAACATAAACAACTATCCTATAATTTTTTAAAAAAATTTCTTTTTGCAATTATGCTACAAAAATATTTATATATAAAAAAAAAATTACATAATCATCATATCACCATATTAAAAAAAAAAAAAAATACTTCACGAAAAGCTCATAATAACCATAAAACAAAAACAAAACAAAAACAAGTACAGAAACGTGGAGAGAGAGATAGAGAAACAGAGACAGAGGGGATAAGTGAAATGAAAATTTCTTATAGAGAAAAT
>NC_081547.1:4480432-4493192 GCF_901000735.1 Corylus avellana
GAGAGAGAATGAAATAGAGAAGAAACAGAGAAGAGAGATCGAAGAGAGGGGAAGAGAGAGATACCCCGCACTTGCAGAGAAGAGTTGTAGTTTGCACTTGCAGAGAGTCGCAATTTGAGAGATGGCGTGCGTGTGACAGGGTGGGGTTTTTTATTATAATTTACACAATAAATTTAAAGGTTAAATACCTTATTCTTTATATGGTTTAACTTTTTTATTTTTTGCCTTTTAGGGTTTACTTTTTATCACATGAGATATCTCTGGTTTGCCTAAAAGCGAAGATGGTACCTCCGTCTAAATTCTGTCCAAAATTTGACAGAACGTCATATCAGCACCAATAACAACTTGACACGTGTCCATATAATTAATTAAAAAATAAAAATATTTTTAAAAAAATTATATTTAATTATTATTATTTTTTAAAAAAAAAAAAAAAAAAAAAGAAGAAGAGAAAAGCGTGGAGCCACCCCAAAGGCTCTTGTATATGGGGGTGGCTTGGAACTGAGGTAGTTTCGACCCACCTCCTTTGGCTTGGCCACTTTAAAACCGACCATTTAGAATACCACTAGCCCCTTATGAGGTGTAGAATATCAATAGGTTTAGTAGATTTCGGCCACCCCAAACTTTTCTTCCTTTTTTTTTTTTTAAAAAAAAAAAAAATTAATTAATTAAATATAATTTTTTTAATGTTTTAATTTTAATTTTTTATATTAATTATATGGACACGTGTTAATTTGTTATTGATGCTGACGTGACATTTCGTTAAATTTTGGACGAAATTTAGACAGAGGTACCATCTCTGTTTTTAGGCAAACCAGAAGTACCTCCTGTGATAAAAAGTAAACCCTAGGGGGCAAAAAATAAAGAAGTTAAACCAAAGGGGGAATAAGGTATTTAACCTTAAATTTAAGGGGAAACTTCACTAAGAACCCCCAAACTTTCACCCGTTTTGAAATACCCTCCATGAACTTTAAAATCTCTCAATTTAGTCCCATGAACTATCAATTGCTCTTAATTTGGACCATTCTGTTAATTTTAGCCGTTAAAAATTCAAAAAAAGACCAAAATATCCATGATTTTTGTTTTTTGTTTTTTTTAATAAAAAACGTTTTCGAAGTTGGAATTTTATACAAAAGTAAGGGGTATAAACGTCATGTGACGTTTAAAATCTGACAGAGGGGTCTAAATTGAAAGCAATTAAAAGTTCAAGGGACTAAATTGAGAGATTTTGAAGTTCAGGGGGGTATTTCAAAACGGGTGAAAGTTTGGGGGTCCTTAGTGAAATTTCTCCTAAATTTAATCCCACATGAAAGGATTAATGAGAATAGACTAGTCACAAGAATATAGTGTTATCAAACAAAAGAATAGCTATACCTAGGATTAGTTAGTCCATTCGAAAGGTCTATTTTGCAAACCAAAGTATTTTGTCGAGGGAAGAAAAAATATTTGATATGAATGATTATTTTATTTTTTTGATGTTTCAAGCTTAGGTATCTGCTTCCTATTAGAATGATTGAAGTTATTATTTCTTTTAATTTAAAGTTATTCCTAAAGTTTCTACTTTACTAATTAAAATGATTACTTATCCATATTCAGAATGCTAGCATCTAAAAGATAAGAGATGTTAGTTGTTCATAAGAGGTTCAAGGTTCAGTGATCATATATAAAAGATAAGATTTATACTTCTTGTTAAAAAATAGATTAAAAAAAAAAAAATCAAAGGTTATTCTACTTCTTGTTAAAACAAAAAATTTAAAGGTTAGTTGAACTTGAGAACCAATTATGGTGTACGTTAACAAGGGATAAAAATATAAATTTTAATATTTTTCATGTTTATCAAAAATTACAAATTAATCTTTTTTATCTCTATCTCCTCTTTCTTTCTTTTCAAGAATTCTTTTACTTGTATGATAAATTGATGTAATCATCAATTAAGTTGTTGATCAAATTATATATCATGACCCCTTTATTTTATTTTTATTTAATCAATGATGGCTACAGAAATTTTTTTCTTTTATTACGACTTTTTGAATAACCCCTTGATGACAATTAATGATTTTTTTAATTCTTTTACTTGTATGATACATTTTGTGCTTCTTCTTTTTTTCTCCAAACCTACTAAATTTTTGGCTTCGTTACTACGTACGCCGAAGGATCGGGTGAGATCGAACTTGTGGTGGCGGGTCAAGTCAATATGGGCCACCCGATTAATTAATGAATAGGCAGGCGATGGACCACATGCACGTACAGGTAGTACGTGGTTGCATTTTAGCCTTGTTTGTTAACCCCTCCCCTTTTTGTTACTGTTTATGATTTATGTGAAGAAAAAAAAGAGAATAATATTTGGTATTAAAAAGTGAAAAAATTTTATTTTTTTATTTGAATAATAATAAAATAAAAAAATGATGTGATATATATAAAAAATAAAGGGGAAATTAAAGTTCACACATCCTCTCTTAAACTACCACCCAATTGATAATGTTCTTCAAAACTTTTAATTATGACAATGTCTCCCCCAAATTACTAAAAATTTGTACATGTCCCTCCAATGACGAATCTATCCTTAGTAAAAAATAAAAATTTATATTTAAAAAAAGGGTTAAATACTAAAAAGCCCCCTAAGGTTTGAACTCTTTATTTTTTTGCCCCCTAAGTTTTTATTTTTATCATAGGAGGTGTATGTGATTTTCATAAAGACGGAGATGGTACCTCCGTTAAAATTATGTCCAAAATTTAAGAGAACGCCACGTTAGCACCAATCAAATATTGCCACGTGTCGTATAATTAATTAATCGTAATTTTTTTTTTCGTTTTTTAAAATAAATTAAAAATTATTTAATTTTTTCCGAATTTATAGGAGTATTTTTGTCATATTGAGAAGTCTATAGAGGCATTTATATCTTTTTGTTAGCCTTGGGGGACATTGACAATGTTTTGGTACTTTGGAGGGATTTTGCCACAAATGAAAGTTTGAGAGTATTATCAATTGAGTGGTAGTTTGAGAGGATATGTGAACTTTACCCAAAAATGAATGATGTAATATAAAAAGTACTTAAAAAAATGATAATATTTGGGTAAAGTTCACTTAACCCCGTCAAACTACCACCCTAATGACAATCTACCTCCAAACTATTAATTGCGACAATTTATCCTTTAAACTATCAAAACAATAACAATATACCCCAAATGTTAACAAAATGACAAAATTTCCCTTGCTAAAATAAAAACAATAATACTAAAATTTATATATATATTTTTAAAATTTTAAGGGTATTTTTGTCTTATTGAAAACTTTATAGGGACAATTTCATCATTTTGTTAGTATTGGGGGTACATTACCATTGTTTTAGTAGATTAGAAGATACATTGTCGTAATTAATAGTTTAAGGGGTAAATTGTCATTGGGCTAATAATTTGAAAGTCTTAAGTGAAAAAAAAAAAAAAAAAAAAAAAAAAAAAAGAAAGAAAGTAGTAACAAACACCCCATTTGTCAACGTCAAATATCAATTATGACGCAAAGCAGCAGCCAGCTAGTTGTAGATTTCTTCAAGATTTGTGTCGTCAACGGCGTCAACGCAAACCGGAGATCTAATCGGAATAAAGATTGTTCCGGCCAATGTTAAAGTAGTGACTCGCGGTATACAATGAGGTACTCCACGGTCCATTTCGGTGGCTGAATTTACTTGATTTTGGCCATTCCTACTGAGAATGAGTGGGATCAGTGCATGCAATCCGGCAGCTCCGGCGGGGTCCATGCCATTAATGTACATCGTCAGACCTGATCAGAAACTTCACAGAACCCAACAAGACCTTTTACCAGGTCTTTTTTTTTTAAAAAAATAAAATAAAAAATAATAATAATAATAATAATTTCTCAATTATTTTTAAGTTGCTGAAAACTTGATCCTTCTATATATTCTCTATTGATGATCAGAAAGCTGAAAATGAGGGTTTTTGGTGAATGAGTTTTCCAGTACTCGTTGCATATATAAAGAGCTGCATGTGGGGGTGTCTGCAATTTTATGGTATATATATATATATGCGTTAAATTTATTAGATTTTCTGAGAAATGGGAAGCAGGCATGAGACTTTGGAGGATCCGATGGTAATCACACACTCACTCGCCCTAAACCCTTTTTTTCTCCAAACCGACTAATATTATTTTTTATCCAATTAAGAAAGAACACACACACACACATATATATATATATATATGTATATATATATATATATATATATTCTCTTTCAATCGGTCATTTTCAGACCTTTCTACGTAGTTAATTTGTGGATAGAATTTTCGTCGCTTTGCCAAAGAATTAATACATGGAAGACTATTATCTGTCAATGGTTTTAACCGTCGGAAATATTCCAAAGATACTCCCAACACTTTGAAACAGGTTTTTATTTTTTTTTTCGTGGTAGGTTTAGGGCTTATTACCTGCTTCGGATACTTGCTCATTAAGAAATTGCTACTGTACTAGATAAAACAATATATTAATTATAATGAAAATTGAATTATTATTGAACTCTAAGATCATTGTATAACAATCCTACAAACAAACTTGGAAAAGCAAGAAAATAATTTGTTAGCACTAATCTAAAATGAACTAAATCGAGTAAAGATGGAAAAAGTCTAAATATCAAAAAGTGAACCAAATGAAGGAAGAATACACAAGGGATGATGGAGTTGATTATAGCCAAAATTAGAAGATCGTTTAAATTTGAACGGACTTAGCTCGAGCAGAATTTTAGCGAAACTCGAGCCAACTTCTAAAAAAACTTTTAGCTTGAGTACTATATGTGCCCTGTTTGCCCTACATCATTGATTCAATTAAGACCGACCCATCAATATATATATTAATCAAAAAAAAAAAAAAAATCGAGAGATGCAACCTAAACAAGCCCTTCATGCATGGCCACTACAAAAAGGACAAAGGGAGCTTCCTACGAACGTCTTAGCTTCAACCCGGGCCTAGCACCATCTGTCATCATCAAGTCAAACGTTGCCAGCTGATCATTTTTCCATTTCATCACGGTGGCGGAGAAGCCTTCATTGACTTTAAAGATTATGGGTAAAACAAAAGAGTACGCAGCGTGCTATGCACGCCAATGCAAAATTTTTTTTTTTTTTTCTTAAAATATTAAAAAAAAAACTTTTTCCTTCACGGCGTGCATACTCCCAATCAGGATTCAAAGATTATAAGTTGCCACTAAGAAATTGATAATTATTTGGTTGGGGCCATTTCTAAACCATTTTTCTAGGGTTTTATTTATTAATTGACTAATGAGGTGACATCTTTTTGACGCTTTACTTAAAAAAAAAAATAATAATAATAAAATCGAGATGTTAGAATCCAAAGAATCTCATCTGACTACTCTTTCAATTCTTTCAACTGGAAATTAAGGGTTATTACCAATCCTACGTGGTAACATTCTATGTAATCATTTTTTTATTTGTTTTTTTTAAAAAAAAAAAAAATTAAAAATGATCTTTTTCTTCCTAATAAATGACTATTTTTGTTTAAGAAAAATACAAATTTTTTTTAAAAAAAAAAAAAAAATACAAAATAGAAAAAGACCACATATGATGTTATTGGTTCATAATTTTTTTTATCATTATTATTTTTTAAAAATGACCACATAAAGAGAAAAGTTGGGTTAAAAAGCTGTGTTTCGATCATTTCTCAATTTTATTTATTTATTTTGTTCATGCATCTCGTTTTGTAATGATTTTCCTGTCACCATGGAAATGGTGAATAATCTCTACAGTAAAATATGATCATTTTATTTTAATTTTTTATAAATAAAAAAATTACTACAAACAAGATTTTTTTTAAATTCAAAACATTATAACACATCAATCTGTATTCTATGGGCATCAGCTACAGTATAGGTTTGCCAAACACAACCTAGCAAGTACTGTTATTCTTTTGACTTATGATTTGAAGTCGTTGCACCCCTGCGCAAGCCATGGCCGGGTCCATATGCTTGAATATACACAAAGGCGTCGAAACAAGCAGTCCCTTTTACTCCCAATCATATCCTAACGGAGCCCAGAAACTTTATAGACGCTTTTAGCCTTTTTACCATTTCTTTTTATTTTATTTTTTTTAAATCTTGTTTTTTTTTTTTTTTTTTAATATTTGAATCTATAACCACTAATCGCAATCGCAACTGTCTTTTCACTACTAACTGCTAATCGCAACCGCCTTTTTATCCCGACTATTTTTTTGTTGAAAAAAATTTTCTTTAACCTACTCTAATAAAAGACAGGAGTCAAAATTCAAATATTAATTTTTTAGAAACCTAAAAATATTAAATGACACTTATCATCTATCAAAGTAAATTGAAAATTTTTTTCTCGAAACTAGTTTACAAAAATTTGATATAAATTATTCCACGGTCCATTTCGGGGGCTGGATTGACTTGATTTGGACATGAGTGTGATCAGTACAATTACTGCATGCAATATTGCTCCAGCTCCTAATGTACCGTAACCGACGGACGACGACAAGATGAGGTGGAATTTTGTGGAGATCTAGAAGGGAACATGTAGAAGAAGTAGTACTACTCTTTCCGAACTGAGTTATCCGGCTGGGTCCATGCCATTAATGTACAGACCTGATCAGAAACTTCACAGAACCAACACAACCCCTTACCAAGAGTCTTCGTGTTTTTTTTTTTTATTTAATTTCTCAATTATTTTTAATTTGCTCAAAATTTGATCCTTATATTCTCTGTATTGATCAGAAAGCTGAAAATGAGGGTTTTTGGTGAATGAGTTTTCCAGTACTTGTTGCATATATAGTATAGCTGTGGGAGTGTCTGAAATTTTACGGTATATATATATGCGTTGAATTTATTAGATTTTCTGCGAAATGGGAAGCAGGCATGAGACTTTGGAGGATCCGATGGCAATCACGGCATCTGTGATTGATGATATGATATACGTTGCTGTGGGAAAAGATGAGAAAGAGTGCAAATCAATCCTGTTATGGGCTTTGCAGAATTCTGGGGGAAGGAGGATTTGCATCCTTCATGTTCATCAGCCTCCACAGCTCATTCCCTTCAGTAAGTCCCAAACACGTACATGTTAATTTCTTGATGATTCCATGCAAGTAGGCTCGATTGTGAAAACGATTTGAAAATAAGGAAACTTAATTGGAAAAATATTATATAGTCTGGAATTTATTAGAGTTTTTTTTCTTGATTAATCTGCAGTGGGTACAAAAGTTCCAGCAAGCAAACTCCAGGAAAAGATAGTGAGCGATTACCGGAAAACTGAAAGGCAAAACATGCATCAGATCCTCGATGAATACGTTCGTTTCTGTCTCCAAATAGGGGTATAAATTTTATTCCTTTTTTTCTGTTTGTTTTATTCACTTTTCTTATATTCCTTTAGTGTTTAACTTAGTTACAACTTACATGTATCCAAGATAAACTTAAATGTAGGTACGGGCACAGAAACTGGAAATAGAAATGGACCATATTGAGAAGGGAATTGTAGAGCTCATCTCTAAGCACGGGATCAAGAAGCTTGTTATGGGAGCAGCCTTAGAGAAGCGCTATAAACGGTATAAACAACATAAAATCTTTTTCCACTTCATCATGATCTTGATCACTTGATCTATTCTTCGTTGGTATCTAACGGTCAAAAATTGCCATCTCCGTCAATTTGTTATCCAAGTTATTATCAATTTAGACACTAATTAAGAGAAAGTCCATGTAGATTAATCCTTTGTCCAAATAAATTTTAAACTGTCCAACTAATTACTAGGACATATGAAGTTCCTCATTCTCTTCAAGAACACCAAGGAATCTCTCTCAAGCTCACAATAATACTCAAGCAAGGTTTCTCTAGGGCTCAGAGGGCAGATTGGGTTGGTAAGGATTGTGGGAAGGGGTATTTATAGGATAGAAAAAGTTGTAAGCCCTGCAGTGTAATGAGTGTTCGGTACTACAATGCTAAATGTTCGTGTACTGTTTACCCAGCAGTTTTTGGGCTGCAATCGTACACTCGGACAATATTCAGTGGTTAACCAAAAGTTAATGAACGTTCGGGCTAATCCTCACATGAACGTGTACTATTGCAAGCGAATGTTCGTGTGGTCCCCATTTGAGCGTTTGGTCAGAAAGTCCAAAATTTTCAAAATGAC
This sequence comes from Corylus avellana, assembly GCF_901000735.1. Lineage (NCBI taxonomy): Eukaryota > Viridiplantae > Streptophyta > Magnoliopsida > Fagales > Betulaceae > Corylus > Corylus avellana. Next base: position 4,488,589 of record NC_081547.1, read on the forward strand.
CCTCTTGCTATTCCTAGTGACCGAAAGTCCAATTAACCCTTTAACCAAGCTGCCTAAGCCTAATTAATTACTTGGGACACTACACAAGACATTGCAAATTGTGTAGTAGATTAATGGGGCAAAAGTCTAATTTTTTTACTAATAATTTTAACGTGACTCGATGTTTAACCTAGTAAAATGTGTTACAATAATTGTTGATCTACTACGTATTGCTTGATAATTGCAGAAGAATGACAGAACTCAAGTCTAGTAAAGCTAAATATGTGCGCGAGAAAGCACCTATTTCCTGTCATATACAATTTATTTGCAAAGGCCACCTCATCTTCACCAGGTTTGGTAGACAGCTTTTGTTAATTAATTACTCTTTATCATGCAACGTTGACAATATAAAGTTCATATATGAAATTCATGTTATTTACTTTTTACTTTAATTTTGACTATAGGGAAAGATGATCAATGGGTAAAGTCAGGATTCAAATTTATAACTTTTGTAATTTGATATTATTATGCTAAATTACTAAGCTGATAAAAAAAAATGATGAATTAATTTAGTTATTTATAATCTTTATTAATATTACAACGCTATTCTATTTCAAAATATTATTATAATTACCAATGCAAATTTAAATATGAATATAGGGAAGCAAGCGCAGACGTGACTGAAAGTGGACAATCAAACCTCATGAAATCACGGTCGGTTGCTTTTGGGAACGACAGGAACAGGGACAGCAGTGAAATCCGACAATCAAACTTCGTGAGATCACAATCTGTTACAGCGGGGCACAAGTACAGGGATAGCATTGGAAGGATGATGGGCATCTTCGGTATCCCTTCACCGGCGGCAGCAGGCACTAGTGATCAAGAGACTACTTCATCTCCAAAAAGTCCTTCGGGTTCTGATGGATGGGGCGATGGGTTAGGATTGGGAAGGAGTCCTTCCGGTTCGGTTTATTATTGCTCGACCAGCTCTCCCAAAAGAGTGGCTGACGTAACTCTGTCTTCATGGGCGCATGAGGCCAATGAGGTTAGCGCACCCTCTCCCGCGGGTTCGGTTTATTCAAGAACCTCTTATGTGGATGTCGGATCTCCATCAATATGCTCTTCTAATGGAGCCCTCAATGCTGTGGTACGTGCAATACATTGATTCATGTAAAATTTATAAAAATACAAATTTACTCTAAATTAAAATAAAAAATTCAGTTTTTTATTTTCTCTATATATTATGAGGCATGCATGTGGAGGCTTTGAGTGTATGGCATGGTTTAAATTGTACGTGCATGGGGCTTCTATAAGAAGCGTTTTAGGTTTCTCTTTAGCATTTATTCATCGAAATTGATCAAAGATTAATAAACAATTAAACAATATGAAAAAGGCTTTAAATTTAAACATTTAAGGGATATCCTTGCAGGACGAAAGTTTAAATGACACTTTTTATGAGCGACTTCAACGAGTGATGGCAGAGAATGAAAAAGAAACACTCAGGCGTCTGAAAGCAGAAAGAGATGTGATTGAGGCCGAACGCCGGGTAAAGATTTTAATAATAATAAAAAATTCTAATTGCTGCAGAACTTGAAACATAATCTGATGCAAATTGTGAATAATCAAATGAACAGAGCCAAGAAGAATCGAGACAAAGAAAAGAATTTGAGGAAGCGCTGGTGGAGGTAAAAGAAGAGCTTGAAAATGTGAAGAATCAGAGAGACCAAGTAAAGGAAGAACTGAGGATTTCTCAAGAACATGAATTATCATTAAAGATTCATATTGCAGAGTTACAGAAAGTGATGAATGAGGTGCAGATGGAGCGTGATTATGCGCTGAAAGAAGTTGAAGGGCTAAGATCAAGAAAACAAGTTGGTGATGATGATCACTTCTCTGAGTTCAAGCTCTCTGAGATCGAAGAAGCTACTCAGAAGTTTGATGAATCCAAGAAAATTGGACAAGGAGGATATGGAAGCATTTATAAAGGTCTCCTGCGTCAAAAAGAGGTTGCAATTAAGATGCTACAATCTCCCGGCTCCCATGGCATCTCACAATTCCAAATGGAGGTTTGTCTATTCCTTCGAAAATTTATTTGTAGTTGTATATTTATTAGGCCAAAAATAGTGATGCGTACCGTTAAATTATCATTTATTTCAAAAGTTTAAACTGGTAGGAAAAAATAAATTTGATCTTTTATCTATGGGAAACTTCATTTAGGACCCTTGAACTATCATACGTTTTAAAAAGACTTCTAAAATTTCAAAATCCCTCAATTTCACGTGATGAACTTTCAATTTGATGTGATGTACAGGTAAAGTACTCCTGTACATCAATTTTCAGCGTTAAACGGACGTTAAACATGATTAAATTACCTTTATACCTATAAATTTTTTATAAAATTTTAAATTTACCATTGTGACCCAATTGTTTTTCTTAAAAAAAAAAACAAAACAAAAATCAAAGGTATTTTGGTATTTTTGTCAGTTTTCGTTAAAGCTAATGCTGAAAATTGAATGAGGGAAGGTATATTGCATCAAATTGAAAGTTCAGGAGTAAAATTGAGAGTTTTTGAATTTTGTGAGTCTTTTCAAAACGCAAGATAGGTCAGGGGTCTTTTGTGAAGTTTTTCATTTAATTTATATTCAAACTAAACTTCCATTATTCAAAATTTATTTCCTTAATTTTTTAATTTTTAAAGTTTTCATCACTTAAAAGAAAAATACATTCAACAATAGCAATTTACACTTAAAAAATGAAACAAAGTTAGATCAAAAGTTTGGCATTTTATCTCATTTGGTGGTTGTATATAATATATATCAGGTTAGTGTATTGAGTCAGCTGCGGCATCCGAATCTTGTGAAACTTACTGGATCCTGCCCTGAAGTTTTTGCGCTAATCTATGAGTATCTCCCCAATGGAAGCCTTGAAGATAGACTGAGCATGAAAGACAACAGCCCTCCATTATCATGGCGAACTCGAATACGCATTGCCACAGAGTTGTGCTCTGTCCTCGTTTATCTTCATTCTGCTAAACCTCACAGCATAGTACATGGTGATTTGAAGCCCTCCAACATCCTCCTCGACGCCAACTTTGTCAGTAAACTGAGTGACTTTGGAATCTGCCGCATGTTATCTGATGCAAGTTCAAGCAACAACGTTAACACAACGTTGTCTCATATAACTATCCCAAAGGGCAGTTTCGCTTTCATAGATCCTGAGTTTCTTGAAACAGGAGTGCTTACTTTGAAGTCTGATATTTACTCGTTTGGGATCATATTACTACAACTGTTGACTGGGCGACAACCCTTTAAGATATCAAATGAAGTGAAATATGCCCTGGATGCTGGAAACTTGAAAGCTCTCTTGGATCCTTTGGCTGGAGACTGGCCGATTTTGGCTGCTCAAAAGTTGGCCCACCTGGGATTGAGATGCTGCGACAGGAACCGAGGGAGCCGTCCGAAACTTGGTTCAGAAGTGTTGAAGATGCTTGAACCAATGAGGGCTTCATATGGGTCTTAATGCCAACCACCTTCTTTCATATATATATTTCTTAGTCATTGTATTTCTTTCATATATATATATATATATATTTCCTGATATTTATATGACTTGTTTAAGCTTATGGTTTGGTTCTAGTAGAAGAAATGTCTCCATATTTGTACAGTTTCTCTTGATTTTAGAAAGAGAAATGCTATTTTATCATCCCCGTCTATTTTGTATTAATCCCTATATATATATATATATATATATATATATATATATAATTTATCATTGAAATTATAAAACCCACATATTGCCTACGGATCCAACGATTAATGTGAAAAAGAGATGAAAGAAAACTATGTTTCGAAAAGAAAAATCCAAACATCAACTATTTCTTTGGAAGGTCGAGGATGGGGCCGAGATTGCAAAAGAAACTTGATTTTGTTATGTGTTAAAACAATAATTATATCATATTATATATTTATTTTGTTATTTATATTATTAATTAATAATTTTGTCTAAGTTCATTCGTCTAAATTTTTGGCTTCGCCACTACGTACCTCGGAAGGATCGATTGAGAACTTGCGGTGGCAGGTTAAGTCAATATAGGCCACCCGATTACTCCTCGTGGCTAAATATTGTGTAGGCGCCATGGACCGACCACATGCATGTGGTGGTTCAGGTTGCACTTCATCTTTTGCTAAATGTCAAATATCCTCAACGAACGGCGTCAACGCAAACCGGAGATCTCATCGGAATAAAGATTTTTCAGGCCATTGTTGAAGTAGTGACACGTGGTATATATAGTGTGAGGTCCACGGTCCATTTCGGCGGCTGGATTAATTGACTTGATTTGGCCATTCCTAGCAGCCTACTGAGTCAGTACATGCAATCCGCCAGATCCGGCGGGTCCATGCCTTTATGTACCGACGGACGACGACAAGAGACGAGGTGGAATTTTGTGGAGATCTCTAATAAATTTGAAAATGCATGGAAGGGAACTTGGCGAACTGACTTATTCGGCACGTCTTCGATCTCTTGGCTGTGGGGACTTTAGCTTCGTTTGGCAAGGGGAGGGTCAGCACTGTAGCTGGAACGGTACTGTTTCAGCTACAGTGCGGAGCTGACATTTTCAGCTTTTT
>NC_081547.1:4493212-4546502 GCF_901000735.1 Corylus avellana
CCCAAAGGGCAGTTTCGCTTTCATAGATCCTGAGTTTCTTGAAACAGGAGTGCTTACTTTGAAGTCTGATATTTACTCGTTTGGGATCATATTACTACAACTGTTGACTGGGCGACAACCCTTTAAGATATCAAATGAAGTGAAATATGCCCTGGATGCTGGAAACTTGAAAGCTCTCTTGGATCCTTTGGCTGGAGACTGGCCGATTTTGGCTGCTCAAAAGTTGGCCCACCTGGGATTGAGATGCTGCGACAGGAACCGAGGGAGCCGTCCGAAACTTGGTTCAGAAGTGTTGAAGATGCTTGAACCAATGAGGGCTTCATATGGGTCTTAATGCCAACCACCTTCTTTCATATATATATTTCTTAGTCATTGTATTTCTTTCATATATATATATATATATATTTCCTGATATTTATATGACTTGTTTAAGCTTATGGTTTGGTTCTAGTAGAAGAAATGTCTCCATATTTGTACAGTTTCTCTTGATTTTAGAAAGAGAAATGCTATTTTATCATCCCCGTCTATTTTGTATTAATCCCTATATATATATATATATATATATATATATATATATAATTTATCATTGAAATTATAAAACCCACATATTGCCTACGGATCCAACGATTAATGTGAAAAAGAGATGAAAGAAAACTATGTTTCGAAAAGAAAAATCCAAACATCAACTATTTCTTTGGAAGGTCGAGGATGGGGCCGAGATTGCAAAAGAAACTTGATTTTGTTATGTGTTAAAACAATAATTATATCATATTATATATTTATTTTGTTATTTATATTATTAATTAATAATTTTGTCTAAGTTCATTCGTCTAAATTTTTGGCTTCGCCACTACGTACCTCGGAAGGATCGATTGAGAACTTGCGGTGGCAGGTTAAGTCAATATAGGCCACCCGATTACTCCTCGTGGCTAAATATTGTGTAGGCGCCATGGACCGACCACATGCATGTGGTGGTTCAGGTTGCACTTCATCTTTTGCTAAATGTCAAATATCCTCAACGAACGGCGTCAACGCAAACCGGAGATCTCATCGGAATAAAGATTTTTCAGGCCATTGTTGAAGTAGTGACACGTGGTATATATAGTGTGAGGTCCACGGTCCATTTCGGCGGCTGGATTAATTGACTTGATTTGGCCATTCCTAGCAGCCTACTGAGTCAGTACATGCAATCCGCCAGATCCGGCGGGTCCATGCCTTTATGTACCGACGGACGACGACAAGAGACGAGGTGGAATTTTGTGGAGATCTCTAATAAATTTGAAAATGCATGGAAGGGAACTTGGCGAACTGACTTATTCGGCACGTCTTCGATCTCTTGGCTGTGGGGACTTTGTGGCTGCAATTTACGCAATTTAAGCAGATGATTATATCAGCTTAATTAGTTCCAGCACGAGGCTTCAGAGGATTGGAGCCGATGGCTGAGGATATGATATATGTTGCGGTTGGAAAAGACTTGAAGGAGTGCAAATCAATCCTGGTATGGGCGTTGCAGAACTCGGGAGGAGGGAGGATTTGCATCCTTCACGTTCATCAGCCTGCACTGTATATTCCATTTAGTATGTCCCAAACACCCAGTATATATATATATATATATAGACTTAGAATTACGAATTTGATTTGATTTTTATTTTCTTTTTGGATTAATTGCAGTGGGTGGAAAAGCTCCAGCTAGCTCACTGACGGAAAAGATTGTACGGGAACACCAGGAAACTGAGAGGCAAAAAATGCAACAGATCATGAATGAATATCTTCTCATCTGTCGCCAAATGGGGGTATAAGTCCTTTCTTTCTTTTTTAGAACTTGTTTTTTTGTGGTTTCATCCAATTATCATTGTTTTACCACGTGTCCCACTACTAATAAAATAATAAATATTTATTAATTTATTATTTTATTAGTAATGTAACACGTGACAGAACAATGACTCTTGGATGGAAAATGGGCGCCTAAATCAGAAATTTCAGAAACTAAAATTTCTAGAGAATTTCAGTAGATCCTGATCCCAAATTCAATAGATCAACCATTAGATTTGTGAAATCCACCATTGAATTTGTGTGAGGTCTACATAAATCCCTTATTTTGGCATTCTATTTTTTCAAAATCTAGGCACGGGCTCATAAGCTAATAACTGAAGCGGATTGTATCAAGAAGGAAATTGTAGAACTCATCTCTCAAAATGGGATCAGGAAGCTTGTCATGGGAGCAGCAGCAGAGAAGCACTATCGAAGGTAAAAATTACTAGTAATGCTATATACCATGTCTTTATCTTACTTTTAACATATTATGCTAACGTATCAGGATCTAACAGTCATTAATTTTCTTTTTTTATTATTTTATTATTATTATTTTTTTAACAATGACTGATTCAAGAGTTACTTCACTTTGTCATATCATCATAGTGGAATAAAAGTAGGATAAAGATATGGTGTATAGCATTTTTCAAAAACCACACAACAACTTTTTCCATGTCATCACAATCACTTCTTGTTTGTTCTATATGTATATATATCTATTGTGGATATATAAATTTAGTAATTTTTTACATGACTTGCAAACTGAATACAAAATTAGTGGGTTAGGGTTGATGGTTTGACCTATTTAATTAAATGAGTCCAAGTTATGGTTAACCTATGTAATCTTGTACGCATGTCTCAACATAACCCGACATGCAACATTTAAGGTTGAAATTTTTTGACACGATTTGCGAATTCAAAACAAACCTAACATGAAATTAGCAGATTATGATTAAGAGGTTGACACGAACCTAACATGCAACACAGAACAATCCCAAACAATTCAAAACAAATTTTCCTCACTTTTCATAGAAAGATTATTATTGCTAGCTGTTTCATTGTTTGTTGAAATTTCTTATGTTGGTAATTATAGTTTTGGGGATCGAGATTGCTTAACTACTGCTTGACATTGCAGAAAAATGATGGACCTCAAGTCTAGTAAAGCTAAATATGTGCGCGAACAAGCACCACTCTCCTGTCACATACAATTTATCTGCAAGGGAAACCTCATCTACAACAGGTTAATTTGTTTGACAGTTTGCTTGTACACATACAAATATTGGAAAAATATCCCTAAACCAGAAGCTTCTAAGCTTTTTAGAACTTTCTTATTGATATTTATGTATTTAAAAAAAAAATGCATGAAATTGTTGAAATACTATGGCCTTCTCACTCACTGATATCTTTATACCATATAAAAACAGGGACGCAAGTGCTGACACCGAAACTGGAGAACCAAACCCTAGGAGATCACAATCTGCTGCAGTGGGGTACAGTAGGGACAGAGGTGGAACAAGCTTCTTGGATAGTCCAATACCAGAAGGCACTGAAGAGCAGCTTGCATCTCTAAAGAGTGGCTTCTTTACTCCAGAAGGGGATTTTGATCAGTGGGATTTATTACCAAGGAGTTCTCAGGATTTGGGTTGCTCTGCAATTTCTCTGCCTTCATGGAGTGAGGGAAGTGAGTTTGGGACACTCTCTTCGACTTCTGCTAATTCAAGAAGCTCTTCCAGTGTGGACGTCGCATCTTCTCTACTTCCACCATTTCCCTCTTTCATTTCTAGTCCAAGTCTCATGTCAACATGCTCTTCTACTTCCAGTGGAGCTCACAGTGTTGTGGTATGTGCAAAACATCGTGTGTGTGTGTATATATATATATATGGACCATCTTTTTATTCTGAATTTTGATAAAATGATATCACAATTTTTATAAAAAAAAAAAAAAAAAAGAAAAAAGAAAAAGAAAGAGATATGAGAAGGATTGAAAATTTGAACTTTCAATGCATCCTAGCAGGAGGGAAGTCTAGATAATTCTCTATACGACCAACTTAGACAGGCGATGGCAGAGGCTGAAAAAGAGGCACTCAAGCGTCGGAAAGCAGAAAGAGACATGATTGAGGCTATACGTAGGGTAATGCTTTTACCAATCTACAACTTCTTTAATGTTGTAAATAAATATCAACTCGTGAAAGAAAGATCTCTAGTGTGTTTTGAAAACTGCACACTCTTTTACCTGACTACCATTGACACTAAGCTTGAAAAAAAAAAAAAAATCTTACGCAAATTGCAAACAATGCAATCAACAGGCAGAGTTGAAACAAAGATTAGAAATTGAGGAAGCACTGTTGAAGGAGAAAGAAGAACATGAAAGGGTGAAGAATCAGAGAGATCAACTCGTGGAAGAACTCCTTATTTCTCAAGAACGGGAAACATTACTAAAATGCCAAATTGCAGAGTTACACAAAGAGAGAGATAAGTTGCAGAAGGAGTACTGTGATAGTGCAGTGAATGAAGCTGAAGCACTGAGAAGAAAACAAGGGGAGCCCTCAAGTAGACAGATGCCTCAGTTCTCTGAGTTCTTGCTCACTGAGATTGAAGAAGCTACTCTATGGTTTGATGAATCCCTTAAAATTGGAGAAGGAGGATATGGGAACATTTATAAAGGTCTCCTGCGTCAAACTAAGGTTGCTATAAAGATACTAAAATCTCATGATGCACAAGGCACCAAACAATTCCAAACGGAGGTTTGTGTATTCTTTTGAATCTTCTATTTGGTCTTATGGCTTTGAATTTGTATGAAAATATATAAAAAAAAAAAATATATGCACAAATTATTGACACCAATCATTTATCTATAAAAAAATTTAATATGGGATTCTATCTCACCGGTTGGTTGTATGTCAGCTTGGAGTATTGAGTCAGCTAAGGCATCCCAACCTTGTGGAACTCAAAGGATCTTGCCCGGAAGTTTTTGCGCTCATCTATGAATATCTTCCTAATGGAAGCCTTGAAGATCGACTCAATTGCAGGGGAAACAGTCCTCCATTATCATGGCAGACTCGAATACGAATCGCCGCAGAGATGTGCTCTGTCCTTGTTTATCTTCACTCCATTAAACCTCACAGCATAGTACATGGTGATTTGAAGCCCTCCAACATCCTCCTTGATGCCAACTTTGTGAGTAAACTAAGTGACTTTGGAATCTGCCGTATGTTGTTCCCTGATGAAAGTTCAAGCAACAACGTTAACACAACACTGTATCATATAACTGTTCCAAAGGGCACTCCAGCCTACATAGATCCTGAGTTCCTTGAAACAGGAGTGCTTACTGTGAAGTCAGATGTTTACTCGTTTGGAATCATAGTACTACAACTGTTGACTGGGAGACAACCCTTCAAGATATCAAACGAAGTGAAAAATGCCTTGGATGCTGGAAGCTTGAAAGGGGTTTTGGATCCTTTGGCTGGAGACTGGCCTATTGCGCTTGCTCAAAAATTGGCTCGCTTGGCATTAGGGTGTTGTGAAAGGAACCGAAGCAATCGGCCAGACCTCCAGTCAGATGTATGGAAGGTGCTTGAACCAATGACTCAATGAAGATGTTATCTTTTTTGAACTTATATATTCAATCTTAACTACAAATTCAAGACTTACGTGGCAGTACGTGAGGCAAGCTTGAGTTATAATGGAAGACAACTGGTGTGATTGTGAATGTACGAAAGGGATGAAGAATTCATGGAAGCTGCGTTTTATGTGTAATCTCACTTGCGTTTAGGGAAGTGAGTTGTTTTAGTAAACCCACCCAAAATCCCTCCACTTCTCCTCGACAACCGCCCTCTATCTTCCATGGAATCTACAGACGAGTCGGAGTTGGAGGCTGAGCAATATTCAAATTCATTGTCTGTTTCCACGGCAGAATCTGCAGACGAGTCGGAGGCTGAGCAATCTTCAAATTCATTGTCTGTTTATGCTCGTTGTACCCAATGTTCTGGTCCTTCGTCCTCTTACCACATCGTTTTCTCTGAGCAAAATGAGTTTGAAGAGGTAGAGTGTTATGTAATTAAGGTTTCCGACGTCCGTCGCCGACGAAAGCTCCTTCCGATTAGTACTGGGGAAGTTCAAAATCCCTTCAGCTGGACACCTCTAGGCCATCAGCTGTATTCTATTGCCGGCCAAGGGAAACCCCTTCGCGATGTGTGGACACTAGACGTTACACGTCACCGTGAGGGCTGGAAGTCCGGTCCTCCGATGCTTTGTCCCAGATCCGACTGTCGCATCTTGGCCCTGGACGGCAAGTTGTTTGTTTTTGGTGGTTGTGATCCATCTTCCCATTGGGGCGAGTTTTTTGACCCGGTGGGTGGAAGCTGGAACGCCTTACCCGATCCTCCCTCTCGTTTTGATGACAGAGATGGCGACGATTTTGATAGAATGATTTGTGTGCCTCTGAAAGATTCAAACACGATTCTTGTGGCTTCATTTGTTTCTGAGCATCTTAGTTATATCTTCTATACTTACAATGTGGCAACTTCTCGTTGGGCGACACTAGAGCATTTGGGTAACAAGATGAATGCTACAGCCTGCTTTCATGGATGGAAGGCTGTAGCCGCGCTTAATAGATTGTATTGGACTGATAATTCTAAGGACAAAATTATATTGATTGCCTACGATTTAGATCAGGATATGTGGCTTCAGGGGCGGCTAGACTGGCTTCTGATCCGGCGACAATATTGGGGAAACGAATCGGGCTTTTTTAATTCTGATGAACATCTGGTCCATTTAGGAGGATCCATGTTCTGCGCGCTCTTGCAGTATAAATCTAAATGCGAGGAGGACAAGTATTTTTTTTGCCGGGTCATAATAGATGTCGATCATGACTTTGATAGAAAGAGGTTGAATATATCCGTTGTCTCCACCCAAAAATATAAGACGTTTGTCGGCAATGCAATTGATAGTTGCCATTTACTGTAAGTTTATTGTCTTCTCTCGATATCCCTTTCATTTACAACCCATTTCTTTGCCATTCATTTGCAACTACTTGGATTGGATGCACAAATTTATGCTTGTCTTTTTTACACAAAAGCTAAGGGTGTCATCATTGTGTAGTTTGTTTCCCAAAGTTATTAATGTTTGTGCATGTTGTGCATGCACTTCTGAGGTTTGTGTCTCATATTGAGAAAGTATAAAGAATAAGAGTGGTTAATATATCTAAGTGGACCCAATCTCATTAGTTTAGGCTTTTGGGCTAGAAGTTGTGTCCTAATATGTATATTAACTTACTCTTGTTTGACTCTCTTGGTGTTTCTCTCCCCAACAATTGGTATCAGAGCCCATGGTTAGCTTCCATTGTTGTCGATATGAGTATCTTGGTTTGACTCTGGTAGAAAGAGTGTTGTTTATCTTGGAGTATGCGTGACACTCTTGTGTGAGGGAGAGTTTGGTCAATGTGGTAAAGACTCACAAGTGAGGGAAAATTTATTGTGCATGCACTTGTGAGGTTTGTATTCCACATTAAAAAAGTACAAAGAATAAGAGTGGTTAATATACCTAAGTGGACCCAAACCCATTAACTTAGCTTTTGAGCTAGAAGTGGTGTCTTCATATGTATATTAACATACTCTTGTTTGACTCTCTTGGTGTTTCTCTCCCCAACAATTTAGAAATTTTTTTTGATGTTCTGTCGTGTTCATCACTGGTTTCTTGGTTAAATTCTTTAGCTGATGTAAGATTGGTCCTTTTGGATGCAGGTGGATAGAACATGACCAATCCTCTCATGTGACTCCTAGTCGAAGTACACTTGATAGGAGAATTGAGAAAAATCATAGGGAAGAATCAGCTGAGGAGGAAGTCATTCAAGGACTGTCAACACGCATGGAGACTCTGAAAAGGCACCTTGATGAAATTGAAAGGGGTCTCCCAGGAAAGATGGACTCTGTGAAAAGGCACCTTGATGAAATTGAAAGCGGTCTCCCAAGAAAGATGGACTCTCTGAAAAAGCACCTTGATGAAATTGAAAGCAGTCTCCAAAGAGAGATTGACTCTGTGAAAAAGCACCTTGATGAAATTGAACGGGACCCTGGAGCAAAGGACATGAGGAAGAGGGAGCATGGTGATGGTGATGAAATATGTAGGAGTATAGTTCAAGACGGTGATAGAGTTGACAAAGATGAATATCTACATTCAAAAAAACAGTTGGGTAATGGCAATGATAAGGAAGTTGTCTCACGCCATGGGGAAAGAGATGATGGTGTGAAGAATTGGCATGAAAATCTGGATGATCATCATAGCAAGAGAAGGAAAGATGACAAAGAAGAAATCTTGCACTACCACAGGCAAAGTTCCAGTCCTAGTAAGCAGGAGAGGGAAGAAGCTATGGAGCCATGCAAGAGAGATGACCAACTAAGAGTTTGAGATAACCTTCATGTCCATATAAGTTTCCTTCAATTTCTTCTCTCGATTGTATAGAATTGACTGAAATTTTTGTGCTGCACGATGTGGGATGGTCTTATCCACGCTGTTGAGAAAGAACAATTTGTTTCATAGTATGATTAGGGGTTGAATTTTGTTTCTTTTTCTGGCATTTTGACTGTTGGTTTTTGGTTTTGGTGCTTCATTGTGTGTTTCTTGTTTGATGCATTTGTGGAAGTTGGATACTTTCTAATGCAAATGGGATCAAAATGTGGGGAAAAAAATTAGTTCCTGTGTTAAATGGTAGAAATGGAATTGGGTTATTCTTGTGTTGATTGCATGTGGTGCATCATTGATTAGGTGCATTAATTATGACATTCTTCAAATTACTTGTGGAAAACAAATTAACCACAAATGATCATTTCATAGGGTACTTGTGCAAACCAATGTGGGTAGAGGTGCCTTAATCCTCAGGCAGAAATTAAAGGTCTATATATCTCGAATTAGTCGCACTGAGTTGGATCATTCAAATTCTGCAAAATTATCTATTTCAGTTGACAACTCAACCAATGCCACACCTACACTTCCACTGAATCATAATGTTGTGTGTAATAAGTGGGTGTTTACAATTAAGCAAAAACGTGATTAAAGTGTTGACAGATATAAAGTCCGTTTGGTTGCTTAGGGATTTGATCAGAAAAGTGGATTAGATTATCATGAAACGTTTCGGTCCTATTATAAAAGTAGCAACAATTTGAATGGTACTTTGCACTTCTTGTCAATTTCAATTGGAGGGTAAGACAACTTGATGTCTCTAATGCCTTTTTCATGGTTAACTTAATGAGAAGGTTTATATGGAGCAACATCAAGGTTTTATAGGTCTTCCTAATTTTTATTTTGTTTGTCGATTACACAAATCGATTTATGATTTTAAATAGGCTCCACGAGCCTGGTTTATATATATATATGAGTGCAAATAGGAAAAGGGAAGAACAAACAACAAACACAAATTACAAAAGAGGATCTTTGCCACTTCTAATCCTAAGAGAAGAAAGGAAAGGGGAATTGTCGAGAATGCTTTCAAACATCGAGTGAGAAGCAGCTCATTTAGCAACCGAGTGTGCTAAAAAATTGGCACATTTATAGACCTTAAAAGTGGTCCAAAACGGAATAGAAGAGAGTTGATGATGACAGTCACTAATGATTGGAGCACACGAAGATTGAAGAGATAGCCTTGGTTGAGAGCTAGAATGGTGAGGAGGGAGTCACCTTCAAACAAGATGGAAGAGTAGCCATGGGACAAAACCAGTAAGATACCAAGGAGGGCCACAACAGCTTCACCAAAAGAGGCACCCTGGTTTACACGATTATCTCATGTACTCCTTAATATTGGATTTATTGGTTCACACTTCACATGATGATCGATCTCTCGTTGTGTATCATACGAAGCATACTCATATTTTTCTATTGGTGTATGTCAATGAATTAATTGTGTCAACAGACTCAACACGAGCACAACCCTACTTCAGCTCTGTGGATAACAGCCAAAAAGAGTTATAAGGGGTCTCAAGAAATCAATTAATTATGGTTTACATTATACTAAGGTCCTATTGCTATTTGTGCTTATTGTGATTCGGATTGGGCATACAATTCATATGACAAGCGTTTTACCAATGGATTTGGAATTTTTATGGACTCAAACTTGATTTATTAGTCTGCCAATAAATAATTTATAAAAGTAAAAGGCGGTTACGGTCAGCGATTATTAGCTAAAACCGTTACTCATAACCGCCTAGACGATTAGTAAAATCTATTAATCGTCTCCGCTAACCACCAGTTAATCACCTAGGTATTTAATAGGCGGTTAGCGGTTAGTAGAGCTACTAACCGCTTTTTAAAAGAAAATTATAAAAAATAAAATAAAATAAAAAAAAAAAAAACCAAAAAGATTTCGTGGTAATAACTAATACGATAATATCATATTAAAATATACGACATCGTTTTTAAATTTTAATACATTTTTATATATATTTAAAATTTTAAACACAAAAACTACATTATATATATATTAGCATTTAGCAGTTTTGAAAAAACCTAAAAGCTAACCATAATCGCTTAGGCGATTAGTGGTTTATCTTAACTGCCTTTAAAAGCAGTTAGCGATTAGTGTGATTCACCCCTAACAATTTGTAGTTGCACAATCAAACACTTAAAAAGGCAAAATACTGGTAAATTGTGTTAGGTTTTAGATATTAGCTCATTTAAGTGATCAAACGATGAGTCGTAAAAACACCCACCTGTTTTAGTTTTAAAGTCGACTTCAAGAATCTTATCCAACACGAGAGCACTGTCAGCTGGACCGCCATCTAGACGTCCTGATGTGGCTTTTAGAGTGATATTCCCGGAGCCACGTCAGCAAGCGTTTTTGGAGCTTGAAAGGTTTTCAAACAAGAAAAAAGATTTCCCGCTTTTTCTTACGAGTACAACGCAGTAAGATACCAAAATCTCGTGCCCACCAAGTAACTAGCAGTCTACCAGAGTCGCCTATAAATACCAGCCGGTGCGATCATAACCGTTAACTGATTTGTTTTTTTCTGTTTCTTTAGGTTGATAGTTTCGCTCAGTCTGAAGCTTCGTCGCGCTTGGATTTCCCAAACGATAGCTAGGGTTTTCAGACGGCTTCTTCAAGCTCCATCAGAACAGATAAGGTAAGGTATCAATAATCTTCACCCCCAGAGTCCTCGTTTATTTACCTCCGCGCCATCACCTCCCTCACACTCTTCAACCTCCTCAAACACTGGGATTTTTGTTTTTATTTCCCCTAATCTTCCTCTCTACTCATTCCTTACTATTCACGTTTTGTTTTTATTTTTATTTTGGGGGGTTTTGCTTTGCTTTGCAGAGTCTTCAATGGCGAAAGTTTCAGCTAGTGGTACGAACCCTTACACCAAGACAGGGATACGAATAGTGGTTGCTGGCGACCGAGGCACCGGGAAATCGAGCCTAATTGCAACGGTGGAAGCCAAGAAATTCATAACAAATGTGCCGCCGGTGTTGCCGCCAACTAGGCTGCCCGATAATTTCTTCTCCGACTTTGTGCCTATCACGATCATCGACACTTCGTCTCGGTATGCTCTGTTTGGTTTATGAGAAAGTGTAGAAAAAGAGAAGAAAAGAAAGGTGTTATCATAGGTGTTGATTGTAAATGTTGCCTTATATCATTGTGTGAGATTCAGTTTATTCTTGCTTTATTCGAAACCACTGTATGGTTGCTGAGAAGAAAGGAAATACATACCGAGGCCAATGCTGACTTGAGGCCTTTGGACCTTTCTTTTAAAGCGTTGGCCGTAGGAGGAATACACTTTTATTTGTTTATGATTCAGGAGAGAATGTGAAATTGGGTGGGTTTGAATGGGTAAAAATCTAAGTGGTAGTTACTTCATTGTTTGGTCACCGAGAAAACTAGAATTGAGTCCTAATCGACTTTTGGGCTTAAGCTAGAGTTTGGAGTTGCGAAGAGGCTTTGAGGCATTTTACAAAGTGGAAATCTCGTGGGCTTCCTAATGGAACCATCCGTTTTCTGAAAACAAATAACATAGAGTATGGGAGTCAAAATTTTACTTGATGAATTTATCTTTTTTCGGAGGCACAGTTTTATTGCTGACAAAATGCAGAAAAGAAAATTTAGTAGGGTTCTGAATTGTTATATAAGCCATAAGAAAACTATAGCTTCTATTTGACTGTTCCTGGTACAATTAGCTTGTTGGAAGCAGAAAAAACGTAGAAGTTTCAGCTTCTTGCACTAATTTTTCCAGTTTAATATTGAATTTTGATTTTTTCCTGTTTTTCTCAATCAGTGTAGTGGATGATTATAAAGTTGCTGAAGAATTGAAGCAGGCTGATGCAGTTGTGTTTACTTATGCGTGTGATGAGCCTTCAACGCTTGATCGATTGAGTACTTTCTGGCTTCCAAAACTCTGCAAACTAGAGGTCTCTATCCTTCATTAACGTTCAGTTTTCATTTTCCTTCTGTAAACGTTGATTCATGGAAAATACACGCAGGGACATTTTTCTTTTTTAAAGTAAGACATGCTCTTATGGAAATCTTAAGGCTCCGATGTTTTGACCTTAAATGTTTTTTGATGTAAAATATTTTCATAAAAATGTTTTCTTGGAAAACTAATGGGTTTTCAGTGTTTAGTTGACATCATAAAATTGATGATGAAAAAAAATGTCATTGTTTGGTTCACACTAAAATGATTCTGAAAACTACTATTTGTTCAAAAATCTATTTACACACCAAAACACACTTGACACAAAATCAGTAAAAACAAAAAGCTTACCAAACAATAAGAGAACACAAAACACAACCATATAAACTGCATCCCACACAATCCACCTCTCTCCCTGTGTGTATTTTTGTGTGATTCCACCACATTTTTTAGTTGCCATGGATTTTCACGTCTATGGCGTCTCAAAGGTCGTGTCCCTATGGATTTCTTGTTTTCTGGGTTTTTGGAATTTGTTTCCCTTAGCAATACATGGGGCCACCATGACTTTGACTCTATTTTTATGTCGTGTGAAATCTGTGAGCAGGTGAAAGTCCCGGTTATAGTGGTAGGTTGTAAGCTGGATTTGAAAGATGAGAACCAGAATGTGAGCCTGGAGCGGGTGATGTCTCCAATAACGGAACAATTTCGGGAGATTGACACTGGCATTGAATGTTCGGCACTTAAACTACGACGGGTATTGTTTATTGGTGCACTTTTCTGTCTGTCTTTGTTTACTCTTTTAATGAATTTTTACCTGTGTTGTTGAATTCCTCTGTGGTCATGCTGTCAAATCTTTTACTATATCCTAGGTAGCACTGCAAATTTGTTTTTATTGTTAGAGACACAGTAGTAAAGCCTCATTATGTTTGAATTCCAACACTTATCACCATATTCATGTTCAGTATTTGGTAAAACTTTGGGGTCTTCAGGCAGCTATAATTTGTTGTGTGAAACAAAAATACTTGTTGAAACATAAGTTTTCTACTGAGCAACTTACTCATGGATATAAATATAATACTATACTGAAATGATGCGCACATACTATTTTCTGATTTTCTCGGATTTTTTTTTTTTTTTTTTTTTTTTTTTGAGTTTACTGAAATAATTTGATTCTTGCATTTTCCTTCTAATTTTTTGAGTTTACTGTTGAAATGTTTTTATTTGTAGATCCCTGAAGTTTTCTACTGTGCACAAAAAGCTGTGCTTAATCCAACAGGCCCACTACTTAATCACAAAACACTGGTTTTGAGGCCCAGATGTGTTCGAGCCTTGAAGCGGATATTTATTCTTTGTGACCATGATAGGGATGGTGCCCTCAGTGATGCAGAGTTGAATGATTTTCAGGTTTCTTTTGCTTCCATGTTTGCGACTTTTGTCCTGAATTGTGTTTTATGTCCAAATATGCTGTTCCTGACACTTCAGGAATGATCTTGTAATACTTGCTAATAACAAGTTTCTCATCTATCAAATCATGGTATTTTCTACTGAAGATAAATGATGGATCTAATAATACTTGTATACAGGTCAAATGTATGAATTCTCCATTACAACCTTCTGAAATAGTAGGTGTTAAGTGCGTTGTTGCAGAACAACTGCCTGAAGGAGTCGATGAACGTGGGCTTACTTTGATGGGCTTCCTCTTTCTTCATACACTATTCATAAAAAATGGGCAAACTGATGCAATGTGGACTGTGCTAAGAACATTTGGATACAATAATGATATCAAACTTGCAGAGGATCTCATCCCATCGTCTTTCAAACGAGCTCCTGATCAGGTAATATAACGTTGGGGGAAATTACAATCATTATAATAGCAATGGCTTTGCTTGAAATGATAAATGATTTATTATATGCTGAAATCATCTATTTATTTAAGGGAAGTGAAGGGAAGGTAGTTAAGTTTTCAATTATATAGAAAGAAAAAAAGTTCTTACTCAACTCAACTAAGCCGTAATCCCTACTACAATTTGCTAGAACAAAATGAATTTCTGAGAAGTGGTAGAACCCCGTCAAACATGTATTCTTGCAGGTGGTGCTAATGTGAACCTTTATATGCATATTGATTGATAAGTATATGTGAACCCTTATGTTAACTTAATAATTGCAGCAACGTTGTGTAATTTCTAGGGATGGATTTTAGCTGTCACTATGCTAGTGCTGTTCATTAAACGTTTTTATGCACTAGACCCTTTTTTAGGAATATGATTTGTCTGTCTGTTTTCATAGTTGTAGATGGCAGAACTTGGTGTTATCCTTCTTTCTGGTGATGTCAAATGGTTGGCCTGGCTTCAGCTGGGGCTGGGCTTCAAATCATGCTATGATGCATGCAATCAGTTTGACCTTGAGTTCTCTGCATTTTAAATTGTATACTAGGATCCTACTTGGAAAAACTTTTGGAGGCTTGGGCTTGCTTTAGACCTATTTTAGTTTGCTTCTGAGTTGTTTCCCACCATGATCTCCCCCCATCTGCATGGAGTTTGAAGTTCTTTAAACACAACTCAATTCAGATTTGATATATAACATAATCTCTTTCTCTCACGCACAAACATATCATGTAATAATATACAAATCTTATATTTCCCCAACCCATTCAAAACCCTGCAAATGAAACTGTTGCATTTTTCTGAGTCATACAATGTTTGTTTAAAATGCTTACTGTTGGTTCTCATCTGTGTAGAGTGTGGAGCTGACAAATGAAGCCATTGAGTACCTGAGGGGAATTGTTGAATTGGAATTGCATAATAGCAATACTCTATGTGTTACTCGTGTATGTGTTCTTCTTTGCTCTATGAGTACTTGATTTCCAATTCCGTTGTTAATAAGCTTTTAATGTAATTTCTGTAATCAGTATTACTATGATAGACTACAATTGTTCAAATAGCTAAATAGTTTACCAACTTCTTACCTTTTAAAATCATGATCAATATTTGTTTTGCCTAGTAGGATGGGGAGCTGGGATCTCATGAAATTGACGATATATTTTCTACTGCTGCAGAGAGGTATTTTTTTTTTCTCATTAATATCTTTTAATATTATTTGGCTTGTTTTACTTTGTTACTTTGTCACAACTCTTATGTTTCTTTACTGTGAGAAATCCTGTTCACCTTCATGTTCACTTGATCAATCTGCATGGCTTTCAATCCTTTGGTTTTTGTTTATCAAGCGGTTCAGCATGATAATCCCCATCAATTTCGCTACCAATGCATCTTATGGCAATTTTAAGTCATTATTGGTCATAGTAGCTTCACAATGTTTAAAGATGGGTAAAGTAGTTAACTTATCTTTTCATGGCTTGGTTACTTGTTGAAGTGATGCTACATGGCTAACAGATATGTAAGATGCATTATTCATTAACATGCACAGGCAGACAATCGGGTGTCTGTTGCGTCGAAAATGAATTTTAGCATCTTTTGTTTAATCTTTTTAAAATTGTTTTATGGAAATTTCAAAATTGCACAAATATTTAGTTTTTTTGAATTTTGTTGTATCAATATATTAATGTTTGGAACCTGGTTGCTGCGGAGCTATTTTCTTTTTGGCCAGAAGGTAAGAAAGTTTTTTATTTATTTTTGATAACGTGGAGTTGTTTTAAATTTTAAATTTTTTATTTTCTGTTTATTATTATATGTATTTATTTGCGTCTACTTGTCTTTTAAAAGCTTTTTGGTGAAAATCTAATTATTTGGTTTCCATTGTAAATATAGGCCTCTTCTCAGTACTTATTATTTTATGGTGCTCTCTTCCTGTTGCTTCTCTTCTTTTGTAATTATTAGTTGGACATTCTTCAATCTCTCTTTGAATCTGCTACAAAGCTGACATGGATATGTCCATGCATCTTATCTATGTGACACATTCCCCCCCCTTCTTCCCGTCTTCTCATCCTCGTCTGCTCCTCCTCTAGCCGCTTGCGAGGTTTTGTAATATTTCATGGGATTTTTGGTCCATGATTAAGTATTTAATTTATTTATTTTATGAACTAGAATGATTAGCCGCAAAAGCTTTTGGATGAACTAGAATGATTAGCCGCAAAAGCGTTTGGATGTTTGACATACTTCTTTTGCCAGTCCTTGGGAGAGAGAGCCATACCTGGATGCTGCACGGACAAATGCATTTGGAGGGTTCTCTCTTGATGGATTTTTGTCAATGGTATGCGTTTCAGTCTTTCTTTTGCCCTTTTTTTTAAAAAAAATAAAAAAAAATTCTGAGTGGGGGTTTGGAATTTTTTAAATCAATCTACCAACTAATTATGATCTCAATCTGGCTATCTTACCCATTTATTAATATTTAAAGTTTTGCACTTATGCCATACATACATTTTTCAGTTCTTAAAACGTTTATGAATATACAATCTTCTTAAACAATAGCTATTCTTCTTTTCTCTAGTAACCTGTGCTTAACTTTGTAAGAAATATGTGTGGTTTCAGTGGGCCTTTATGACACTTCTAGACCCAGCTTTGAGCATGGAGAATATGATATACCTCAACTATCCTGGTGATCCTTCATCTGCATTCCGTGTGACTAGAAAAAGGCATTTGGATCGCAAGAAGCAACAGACAGACAGAAATGTTTTCCAGTGTTTTGTTTTTGGACCCAAGAAGGCCGGAAAGTCTGCACTGTTGAATTCTTTTCTTGGAAGGTATTCCGAGTCATCCTTTTAAATCTAATACTTCTCATTAATTTAGTTTTTGTGATGAAGTAATATAACATTTGTTGTTGATGAATTGTGAAATGCAGGCCTTTTTCTGATAAATATACTTCAACCATTGAAGATCATTATGCGGTGAACGTTGTAGATGAACCTATTGTGAGTGTTATTCCATCACGCACCTTGAAATTCCTGTTGAGCACGCGCTATGCATGGGCATTGGACTTATCAAATAAAATCTATACTAATACTTGCTGTGCATTCTGTAGAAGTTGCAATATTGTCCTTGTGTAGATGCATTCGAACCTAGATTCTGAGTTATGTTAAGCCATAATTTGTTTGCTTTAACAATTTGAATCTGTGTGTGGAATTAACTCTTCCCGATGGTGACTCTTGGTCTGTCCATTTTTATAGGTAGTATGTAACTTTCCTGTAAGCTTTTTAGAGGGCAACAGAATAGCAAGTTTAAGAGAATTTCTGTAGCTTCAATTAATTTACGACTGATTCGTGGATGACATTTCACAAAGAAACCTTTTCTTTGTTTCTTGAGGCAGGGGCGACATGAAGTCATTGGTTTTGTCTCTATGCAATCTTCATATCTGATTGGAATTTGTGGTTTAGTTTATCACTAGATGGAAATTTTTTCCACTTCTCTTATGCTTGTTCTTTCTTTTGCATAAATCAAAATGCTGTACGTTCGTCCCAGTTGCTGTAATTGTTAATCTTTTCATATCCCACCCCTTTGTCTGAATATTTGTTTGTTATTTTCTTCGCAGGGAACAAAAAAGACCCTTGTATTGAGAGAGATACCTGAAGACGGAGTGAGTAAAATGCTTTTAGATAAAGAATCTTTGGCTGCTTGTGATGTAGCAGTGTTTGTTCATGACAGGTGAATAACGGACTCTTATAGTTGTTGTATTTAAGTATAGCACAAATCACAATAACACTCGTTTGTTAAATTAGTGCTTAACTTTCTCACTTTCCAAATTCAGCTGTTTCTTCTCTAATTTGGTTTGGCTTTTCCGAACTTGATATTTCAATATAATGCCATACATTAATACTGGCCTATAACTTCAGCTATGCATGGGGTGTTTTATTTTTATATAAGGAGTTGAAATAACATTAAAATGCAAATGGTGCAATTCATGTACACAAGAAGTATAAAAGAGAAACACCTAACTAAAAAGAAAATAAACAGTCAAAAAAATCATGTAAAGAAAGCACATTAGGAAAGTCTAAAGCACCTGCCCACTGGTAAAGAGTATTAAAAAAGAAAAACTTTAAATCCACCACTGACCTCTTGTGGTCTTCAAAACACCAATAATTTCTTTCCCTATAAGTATAGGCAACCTGTTTTGAGACAAATCAAGAACTGGACTTCCCATTCCGGAAAAACAAGAAGTCTATCTATTCTTGACCAAGAAGGGGGATCCTGCTTGTTTGACAACGTAAAAGACCCTCCTACAAGGGTATCCATGAGTCATTGGTGAAAGATAAAGTCAGGGAACTCCATCATAGCAGGAAAAAAACTAACTTCACCCAATCTTTCACTAGGAAATTGAGTGACATTAAAGTCTCCCCCAATGCACCACAGAATGATCCACCAACTAATCAAGCCAGCCAATTCTTCATATAAAAACCTTTTATCACAATCAAAATTAGGCCCATATACACCCGCAAAAGCCCTAGAAAAACCATCAACGACATTTAGAAACGAGCAGCCAACTGTAAACTCCCCACACACTCCTCAATTTTCTCCACAACCCTCCTATCCCACATAAGCAAGATACCACCGAAGGCCACTCTAGAAGATGAATAACACTAGTCCAACTGTTGACGACCCTAGAAACTACGCACAACACAACTGGAAATAAACTCTAATTTAGTTTCCTGCAAACAAATAATATACTCCTTCCACTGTCTTGAGCAAGTTTTCGACTTAGGCATTTAACTCCTTTCAACTCTCTCACATTCCATGATAACAGCTTGGGCTTCATAAAGAACCAATCAAAACCCTCCCTTTGCCTCTGCCACGACTAGCGCTACCACCTTTTGTGTCATAGTTGATGGAACAAGATAACCTTGTCTACTTATTAACAAAATTGGAATAAGAAGCCAGCTGCTTTTGGGAATAACTCGCGTCAATGGCCATAAACAAGGCCATAAACAAAACCCGCAAATGAAATCCCCACAATGTGACAAACTTCTTTCACAGTCTGTAGCACCCAGGATAAATATTTAGCTCTTGCTCTTTTCTTATTAACAGACTGGAGACATGATTTCAAAGGAATGGGCTCCTCCTTAGAAAACACTTCCATTTCCAAGCAAGATGGAGATACATTAACAAAGAATTATTCCTATCCACATCACCCACTTCACACCCATCATTCTCTTCAAAGCAATTCCTTTCCCCTTATCTAAATTGCCTCTGCCTCTGTGACCCAAGAGAGCTAAAGGCTCATCTGAGCCAACCACTCAGCTGAGTTGGGAAGGATTGTCAATCTTTTCTTGGAAACTAGAAACAATAGTAACATAAAAAATAAAATAAAAAAATAAAAAATTGCTTACTTTCTTTCTCTTTCTTTCCATTTCTTTAACATTTCTCAGCACCCAAACAGATATATGAATGTAAAATAAATTGAGAAAGACTATATGCGGATTTGCTTCATTATAATTAAATTTTAAAACTCTTTTAGATTGTAACATTTCTCAGCATTCTGGGCTCATGCATGCGTGTGGGTTCTGACCGTCACTTTGGAAGCTACTAACTATTGACAAATGAACTTAAGATTTCTTTAAATACACACACACACACACACACATATATATATATATACTTGTACTATTTTCACAGTTGCATTTGTATGTAGGAGTTTCTGAGGATTGATACATTTTACTCTCACAGTTCTAATGCGTTATCATGGGAGAGAGCAACTGAGTTGCTGGTAGAAGTTGCTAGTCATGGTAAAGATACTGGTTTTGAGGTTCCTTGCCTCATTGTGGCAGCTAAAGATGATCTGGACTCATTTTCCATGGCCAGACTTAATTCTACTAGGGTACTTATCTTTTCCAGTGACTAGAATATCCTTCATGTTCTATTATGCAAGCTCCATTATCTGCAAAAATTATTTTTAGTATGTTTAGTTGTTTGCTTGCTCTGAACATAATGGCTTCGATAGTCGGCTCGTTGGTGTTCCAGTGCTTGTTCATGTAGGTTGTTTCTCCCTGGTGGTAATAATAATATTAAATTTGCTAGACAAACTCTTTAATACAAATTGATTAGTATTAGTTACATCTTGCAACTTTACATCCGTGGACAAGATTTTTCCCAATTCTAAATTTGGAACAAAAATATTACAAAGTTTACATGACAAATATGACTAAAGACAAGATCACTAAACAATAAACAAAATTAACACTCTCCAAAGTCCAGTGAATGGGTCCATATAATTACATTCCAGTGTTTGTTCACTAGTAAAATCTGCCTTCTGATTTTTCTGGTAGTTTGGCAGGAAAAATTGGTCAGACAAGTTAACTGAATGGTGAAGTTTCAAAACTTGGACAAGGTAGCCTAAGTTCTACATTTTGGAAAAAGTACCAATCGTAATATAAAAAAATAAAATAAAATAAAATTGATTGAACAAACTTCATAAATCTATTAGAGTAATATTAGTTTCAAGTTGCAACTTGAGATTCTTGGACAACATTTTCCCTAGTTCAGGCATCCTATGGCTTTGGTTGAAAAATGACATCTAAATATTTAGATATGTTCCATGTGTTTTTGTGCACAACTATGAAAATACATGTACTTAAGGACTGTTAAATCTTTTGCTTCATGTTATGATCGAGGTGATGATTGTGAGAGTAAGATTGTTTTCAGCTGACCGTTAATTCTGTACATGACAGTATTTTGTTAATCGTATTTGTTATATTGTATATAATAATAGCATCTCTTTCGCCCTAAATTGTCTTGCATATTACCAATGCAATTTTGCTTTTGTAGGTTAGTGAGGACATGGGAATAGTGGCTCCCATACCTATCAGTACAAAGTTTGGTGATCTCAATAATGTATTTCTTAGGATTGTAAGTGCTGCAGAACACCCTCATTTGAGCATTCCTCAAACTGAAGCCGGAAGAAGCCTCGAGCAATACCAGAAACTTATAGACCGCACAGTTGTGGACTTTTCGGGTATGTTATGTTGATCTTTTTTGTTTATAGAAGTCCTTGAATCTGTTGGCTTCTTGTTTCTAATGGATTGTCATTTTTACTGCGACAATAACTAATATCTAATTTTCACAACCTCAAAATACAAAGATTATTCCCTGGTAAATCACATAGAGATCCTTGATTTTTTAAGTTGGATGATGTCATGGTATCATAGAAAGGCTATTGTTGACCTACAAGAAGATTAATTCTGGCAAACCTATATCTAGTGCTGTAACATTCTTATACATGATTACAATTTAGTCCCATTAGCGTTCTTTATGGGTTGTTAATCCTAGTTGTATCTTGCAGATTGTGTGATGGTGTGAACTTCACATGTGGGTATCAGATCATTGAAAGTGAACTGTGAATTGGGCGCAGCATCATACTATTACTGGTGCAGCTTTTGCGTTCTGCCTAAATGTCTAAAACTGTATATATCTGGCCAGGCTTGTAAATCTGGGGGATGGGAGACTGATATATGAGCCATCTTTGTTTTTTTGGGGATCACTTTGTTGGGGGCTTATTGCTTTTCCAATTTTTAGAACTAGAGTATTAAGAGTAAAAAGACTACTGAAAGAAATACATATACGCACTTCAGGTGTCATTTCAGCCAATAGATGAGAAACATTTTCTAAGATTTGTGTTTTCCAAAGCTTTGTGTTTTTGGCTTACCGAATGAAAGCCTTGTGCATACAGTCGCATGTATGTTTCCTTTCACCCACTGGGCATGTGCATTTATTTGGATTTCCTTATCATGTTTTTTGAAATTATTGCAAAGTCATATGCCCCATATATTGGGGTCACATGGACATCTTGTTGGGCTACACCCAATAAACACATTTAGTTTAAACATTTTTTTTTTCTAAGCACAATTAGTTGAAACTTGAAAGATAGTCCACTACCGTATTCAATGTGTCACATAACTTGATCAAAGAAAAAAAAAAAGTCAGCTTCTTTTACTTTTTTCTTTTTTTTTTTCTTTCTTTTTTAAAGCGTGATTTTGGTTGGTAGCTAGCCACTGAATGCTCTTTAAAAGTCAATAATAGCCTTTGTTTGCAAAACAAGCGTGACCCATGTTCAAAAGTCAGCCACATAGATTGGCTTACCAGAAATTATTATAATTTAAATTCCTCGATAAGTTGGCCCATCGTCTCCCTTATTGGTGCTTACTTTTTTTGGATTATTAATTTTATCCTGCATGAAGACCGTTTTATTGTATTTTCAAATTTAATTAGTTTATACATGTCATAAGTTTTTTTTTTTTTTCTTTTGAGAGAGAAAACGAGCGTATCTTGTTATAAAACAACTTAAGCATAGTGCTCTACAGAACGATATCAAAAATACAAAAGGGAATTATTTCACCAACTTCTTCTACCCACGCGCATATCCACTGTGCTCGTTATCATCCCAACTCACTGTCACCGCCCTCCTCACACCATTTTGTCCACAACGCACGGGCGCGTGGGTCCCACTCGCCAGAGCGTGTCTCCCACGCGCCGTCCAGTGAGTTTCGTCCTCTCTGTTGTGGCTGCTGCTGCTTCTTAGTGGTTGTTTTGCTGTGTTTTGTTTATTTCTTATGTATTTCTGTTGTTTTTTTGTTGTGGGTTATTGTCTCCTTGTGCTGTATTGGTTAGATCCAGATGCAGAGACTTTTATAACCGAATTTGTGTTGGTTCATCTCTCTTCTACCGTCCTTGATTCAGACTTTGACAGTGCATCTTCAGCTTCATCCTCTTTCCTGTTGATGTTGATGGTTCTAAGTTGGGGCTCAAATTGATGGTTTTGGTCTGTTGTTGGGAAGCTCATCCCATTTTCGTTTTTAGGATTACCCATTCTCTCTTCCTTTTGAATTAAGAATGAGAAAAGTCATTCCCTGCAACCCTTTCTTTTTTTAAAAAAAAAAAAAAAAAAAAAAAAATCCAATAACAAGGTTTTTGAGAGGTGAGGCCGGTCGGCTATGATCACCTGGGGTGCCGGCAATGAGGGCAAAAAGGACGAGGAAGATGACAATGACATGGAGGGGCTAAGAAGGTCAATGAGATGCAAACCAGAGTAAGTGATGATGTTGCTTCCTCCATCGTGGGTTACACATAATGAACTGGATGTGTTTTACAAAGATGTCTTTCAATGGTGTTGTGAAATGACAATCCAAGAGAGATTATTACATGGAAGATTTTCTCGTACCATATAGCATGTTTAAGATGCACCAAGGAAAAAGGAAGACTTTTTCTTGCTTCCTAACTTGTTTGTGTTTGAAGCATGTAATGCCATGTAATGCCCAGGTAATCGCCAAAGAAATTAGTCACTGTTTAGACCAATACCAATCAACATTCTTCTATTTTCTTTTTGTTTTATTGGCAAAGTTGTGTTTTGTCTCAAACAACAATGCTAATCCTAGGGGATCTTTAATCATTTGAGGTCTTCTAATCACGAAGTCTATGCAAATTCCCTATAATTACCTATCCCAATTGCAATAGAAACATAGCATATAATTGAGAGAGGCTCTGAAAAGGACCACGCACTTGGGCAGACTCCTTATAATCACCTTTGTCTGCTTTAACTACAGTAACACATCAGCTTTGTTTGATGAGGCTCAATATGTTAGAATAATGCTACTATTCACCAGGGCGGACCCAGGATTTACATTATGAAGAGACAAACTTACCTGAATATATAACCACATAGATACATATAGATCTCTTTATATGTGTAATTGTGTATATTTATCTAAAATAAATATAGATAAGTTTCAAATTTAATTTCATAGTAAATTGTAAGTTATTATTGCATACAAAAGTTATGTTTAAAAAATAAATAAATAAATAAAATAAAAAGATCTATAGGATTAAAAAAAGAAGTACATTTACTGTGAACTTTTTCTCCTAACGAGATCACTTGGAACTCCCATAAACACTAAAGTCAAGCCAACATAATGTTGCGAATTGAAAGTCACTAATTAAATTGGGGCATTTTCAATTTTTTAAAGCTGAAAGAAGGGGCAAAACTAAAAGAAAATTTTAAAAGGGGGTAAAAATATAATTTTGGAGGGACAAAACTAAAAGAAATTTTTGAAAAAGGGGCAAAAATATAATTTTGTAGGAATAAATTTATAAAAAATTATATTTTAATAACATTTTCAAAATGTTTGGCATATGCATGCTTCCACCCCTGCTCTTCACACACAAACATATTTATCACACCCATGTCACACCAGTTGACATGACATTCAACATAAATTGCTACATCAACTTGTAATAGGGGTGAAAAGGCCATTGCTGTTAGCAGTTAGTGGCTAAAACCGCTAACCACAACTGCCTAGGCAGTTATTAACCGCCTCCGCTAAACGCTAGGCAGTTAACCGTCTGGTTAACGGTTAACCGCATCCGAATAACTGTTTTTTTACTAACCACTTTTTTTGGGCTTTTTTTTTTTTGCCGGTTTTGGGCTCACTTTTTTTTTGCTACATAACCTCTAATGAACAGGCAGCAGTACAAGATCAGAAACTTCTAAGTTTCATGCGACACAGAACTAATCTTCCATTGAAAATGGAAAAATTGGAGGTTAAAAAGATTTGGTGAGGGTAGAATTCTATTAGTGTATTCTTATTTCTTGACGTCTTCAATAGAAGGAAATGCTATACAATAGCTTCCGCCGATGCTGTTTCTCAAAATCAGCCACTATATCATCAATCGAGTCTTCCCATGACTCTGCAACTTCAATCTGTGTATACAAAATACCCTTAGAAAGCTTATCATTATATATAACAAACTATATATAACAAGCATAAAACATGGCAGATACAGACCTGTTGGCACAGATCTAAAGTAAGCCGAGCTCCTATGGCCGCCTCCTCGTGGTTATCTTTTACCTCCAAGTTGATCACTAGTACAGGTTTCATAAGAACATGATCCCGGTTGTGAAGATCTGCAAATTGTTACATGGTGATCAGACAGGCGTAAGAAGAATAATTATTCACAGGAGCTAACATGTGTCTTTGTAGGTATCCAAATTTACCCTACTCTTAACAGTAGAAGCAAACTCTTTCATTCTGAACTCAAGAATTCGGAATAAATCAAATCTCTCTCACTTTAAAAAAATTAGGGTAGTACCATTACCAATAGTTTTTTAGGGCTTGGACTAAATAAACTGGAATAAAAGTGTGGTGTATACCATTACTCAAATCGATAGGCTAGTACTATCACCAATAGTTTTTTAGGGCTTGGACTAAAAGTTCAAAGTTCCACTCAAAATCTATATGATTCTTTGTATGATTATAACTAAATTCCAGCACAAAGGATTAATGAAAGTAACATTCTCCAAATCACATAAAGATATTCTCTTTTTACTTTTAGTAGGCTACACCAAGGTGACTACCCCACTCCAAACTCTCCCTCCCACAGGTTATACCTCCCTTTTTACTTTTCACTTTAATAGAAACACAATATGCTGGTTCTTGGTAACGACTTCATAAGCTGTCAAAATTGAATGTAAACATGGTGGTTTTTGTTGCTCTTTTGAAAGAGAGGCGCTTCAACAAAAAAGCCATTGAAATATAGATTAAATAATTTGACGCCACAAATTAATAAATTTCATGCAGAGAATGAGCAGATCAATAACAAGCAAGATTTTTTTTTTTTTTGATAAGTAATAACATGCAAGATTTAAAACCAGAATATATTAGAAGTTAAAGTTGAAAATCGATACAGGGCCTATGTCTTGTCTAGTTAGTACTGAGTCTTATTTTCAAGTTCCTTTTTGTTAATAGGCCAACAGTTCTGTCTAATTGTTCTCAAGTTCAGATTTCTGTACATGAGCAGCAGTAGGGGTCCATGGATCTTATTTGGATCTACACATGTTCTTGGACTTCCCTTTTTTTTTTTTTCCAGTCTACACTAGTTTTAAATTGGTTTTGGTAATCAAAAGATTCCAAATTCCATACTTCGGAACTCAAACTATTAGAATGAGGAGTGCCACAGACCTATATGAATCTATGCAACTCTACTCGCACAATGAGAGCAAGTTTTAGAGAACTTCTCTAGCAATCTATGGCGATTGAGGATTGTGTGACACAATTTTAAATTTGCTGTGATTCATAGGGAGTCTAGGCCTGATGCCCACAAGGCCATCTAATTCCCTGGAATTTACTTTCTTCCTCTCTTTCTCTTCTTCTCTGAAATTTAAATCTGCTGTGAGTATAAAATTTGAACATTATAAACCTTCCATTTTCTACCCTAGCCTCTTTTTGCCTGAAGCCTTCAATCCTAACAACCAAAACTCATAAATTAATTGCAGTCAGGAAATTCCTGCTACATCCCTTTTCTGTGACTTACCAGCCTTTAACGTTGAGCCTAAACTGTAAATCTATTCTTCTACACTTCAAAACTCAAAACAAAATTTTTCCAAGACATCAGTCAGTCATGCAACAAATCCAAGGAAACTGTACTTGGAGTCAGTTTGGGAGGGCTGAAGCATCTTCATAATATGAGAGATTGCAACTGATTTGAGAAATAGCCCAAGCAGCTTCACAAGATTGGCAGAAAGCTAAAGCAAAATTAGCTTACTTAAGAAGATACTAGCTTCTACTTTTTAAAAGCTGAAGTACCCCTGAAAAAGCCCTAACCATAATGAGGCTTTAATCTGTAAACCATCCTGCATCAATTTGGTAGCAGAGCAATCCATCCTACATCAACAAGTTTCTGATATCTTAATCTGCGTGCTTCATAATCAATGGAGTCAGCACATTAGCACATAATCTTGTTTTATCTATGGAATTATATGCTTCTTTAGTGATAAAATTTCTAAGACAGAGACTCATAACCAAAAAATTCAATACACTTGTGTACAGGCTGATTTGGCAACTTATTAGACAAAGGAAAAGAAAGGTCTTCTACAAGTCCCACACTGGACAATTCATCAAACAATTACTAGATTGGAACCTCAAAATTTCAGTAACAAGACATAAAGATTCACAATTTCCTTTCTACAAAATTTTCCAAGCCAAGAAATACAACTTAACAAATCATTCTAGCTGCATTTTAATTTTTTTACATCTGCAATAGAGATCAAACTGATTACATTCAAATACGCCTCCGAATTTGAAAGTTGAGATTAACTTGCTAGCTTTATCACATTGTCTTTGTTCTACAGTATAGCAACATTGAGTCTTATACAAATATACTCAAGGAAGACGATAACAATTACAGCTGCAATCAATATTCCGACAAGTCAGAAATAAAGGCCAGAAAACAGAAAACAAAACAAAAACAATTGGGGAAGCAGTAGACAATGTTATAATCATCTCATCCTTTCCATTATCATATCATTCATCCATATGATGCAAGTACCAAAATGGGAAAGGGAATATACCAACCTTCAACGACCATATCGAAAACCTTTTCTTCAAATGAAAATACCACATCAAAGGAACCATCAGCAGCATTCTCTTGCCAGCGCTGAGGAGCCAATTTGACTGCTGAATTTCTTTTAAGCATAGGCAAAATGCCATTACGCTTGTAGCTGTACACTTATCAAGGATCCACTTTGTTTTACAAACATTAACATGATTTAGAATGCAGAATAAACGCATGCAGTTCAATTCTTTTGTCCTAGAACTCAAGCACTGTACTCAGAGCATTCTACAAATAAAAGCATTTGAATCAAAGCTAGAAAACAAGAAGTTATTAACAACTTTTGAGCTCTCATAAACATGTTACTGTGTCAAATCAAATAACGAATGAAAACTAACAGAGTAATTTTAACATGTTCTGTTCCTCTTCTTTTCTTTTTTTTTCATGAATAATCTAATTTAATCATATTCCACATAAAGTCCTGTAATTTTTCATCAAGTTCCAATGCCCATAGAGAAACAATAATTTATACTAATATTTCGCTTTCAACCTAATTTCTCATCGATAAAAAGGATTATTAAGAAAAGTTTCAATCCAAATTTCCATAATACCAATAGCTAGTCTTAATTTTTTCTCTTTGAATTCATAAAAGAAAAAAAAAATCCCGAATTTGCATAAATTAAGGCCATTAACATTGTCAACAAGTTCTAATCAAAGTGTTGTAAAACCTAAAATGAGTAAAATTTCCACAAACTACCACATAATTAATCAAGCTCTGGTGAGAGTAAATTTAAAGCAAAAAAAAAAAGAATCACTAATTCCTTGAAATTATTCAATCTTTCAAAGCCTTACCAGCTGAGCACACAATACACAATCAAAATTTAACTTTCCATGATTTTCTTAGCAACCAAACAACGAGAGGGGAAATGAGGGAAACTGAAGAAGTTAAAGAGGATACAGCTCGGAGTCTTTGCGCCTGAGATCGTCGTACATCTGCTTGTACGGGGTACCGAAGTCGTAGACGTTGGGTTCTCTGAGGGAGGGTCCAGGGAGCTTTACGTGAGCCCCCGTCCCGTACGAAGACACCTCGAAGCCCTCCCTCTTGAGGAGCGAGTGCGCCTCCATGCTCCGGTTCTGGTTCGACGAGCACACCATGGCGTACCGAAATTTCATGCTGCTTCGTCTAGGGGTTCAACCTCACTCACCCAGGGTTCAAACCCGCTTTCAGATGGCTAGTTTGAGATGGCACGTGCATTCTTCTGTTGTATATTACTATAGTTGTTAAAATTATAATTTATATATATATATAGGGGTGAAGATAAATACACGGCACGCCGGCAATTTTTTTTTTTTTTTTTTGATTAAAATATTAAAAAAAAAATTTTGCTGTCTGGCGTGCCTAGCACGAGGCGTGCTGTGAATCACAAATCACAACCTTATATATAGAATAGATTTAATATCTAGATTATTGAACAAATATATATTGAATTTTCTAAATAAATAAATAAAGTAAAATTATCCAATTGAGTAAATATTATACCAAAAGAAAACAAAAGAGTTAATTTAGATATCACACATATATGTTGTATTTATTTTAAATCAAAGTATATATATATATATAACATTCATGTTTATAGTGTTTATCTCAACCAAAATATAAATACATAAAATTGTAATTTCATCAAAGGTTTTTTTCATTATAATGCATCATTGAACTTGAAAAGCTATGAACTTTAGAGTAAACTATGTTGCCATGAATAGCAAAACTTTAAAAGCATGCATTTTTTTAGAATTGGTCTCTATAATACAGAACTTAGACTTTGTTTGGTCTGCAAAATAAATATTCTATTAGGAAAATAAATAGGTATTACAGTCTAACTGAAATTGAATCAAAATTACTAAAAACTCCTCACATTATTATTACCAGCTTGAAACCCGTGCATTGTTTTTAAAAATGATAGGAATGAAAATAATAATAATAATAATAGTAATTAGTGGATGCATAAATGACAAGAAAAAAAAAAAATTTTAAAAAAAATGTCAACGTAAGTCAAGGAAAAAATTTAACACTAGGATTACGGCCAGAACATAATCATAAAATATATATATATATATATATATATATATATATATATGAAGCAGCGGATGTACATATGAAGCAGAGGCCTTTAGAAAATGGCTGGAAAGTGGCCATGATACTTCACCCATGACAAATCTTAAGCTTGAACACTGCAATCTTGTTCCCAACCATGCTCTGCGTTCTGCCACTCAGGAGTGTTGGAACAAGCATTGAACCTTGACTCACACACATCAACATTTTGCCTCAGACAATGAAGCAAGAAAGATTGACTTTGTAATTTGTAATTAAAACTCTCTCTTGTATAGAACAGAGAGGCTTGTATGTCTATATATAAAAAATCCTGTACATCAAATATTTTGGACAAGATTTTTCTACAAACTAGGTTATAGGAGGTTCCTACGACCTAGAATCTAAAAAGTGACATGTATCTCTTAGCATGTAATAAACATGTTTTTTTATAACATTAATAAAAAAGTATGTGCTTCTCACGTGTTTTGAGTTACACCACACGGATAGCATAACGGCTATGCTTATAATTTGAATTGGAACTTGCACTGCTATTAATGCTATCTTGATTTGCTGATGTGAGCTATTTCTCTTGGCAATTGGTTATTGTCTTGATACTAAATAATAAATCAACATAATGTACGTACAGAAGCTTATGCATCACTTTTTTTTTTCTTTTTTCTTTTTTTTAAAGCCTAGTTTTTTTTAAGCTATTAGTATCCTCGACGACAGATTTCATGATCATTTCCTGGGTATATCCATAGCTGCATGAAAAATAAATAAAAAAATATTGACTCAATAAACTTATTGAACGTTCTAGTTGTGCTTGGTCCTTTGAAGTTTCAAAGAAAATACACATGAGAACTTTAGCCTCTTATCCTACACACACAATTAAGCTACCTTCATGGAATATTTGACCTGTAGCAAATGTATCCACAGTTAGGAAATCCCATGGAGATCTCCTGTTGGAAATTCAACGTTGTTTTTTTAGGGTGATCCATTGGCAGCTGTTCTACAAGACTACAATCATCCATGACCATTGCGAAAATGTTGAGGATTTGTTTCATCAAGGTGAAGGAAAGAGTCGGTCTAACAATTATCTACGTATTATATTGACTTTTTCTCTTAATATTATTATATTTTTATTTTTGAAAGATAGTTTCTCAAAAAAGAAAAAGAAAATAGAGGCAGCTCAAAGAGGGACAATGCAAACATGGTTGCCACGTTAAGCTTAGAAACAAAAACAAGGAAAAAAAAAAGTAAAGTCAAACAAGATGGCTGATAAAAACAAGAGAAGTTGAACGGGAAAAGAAGGCAAACATGAAACAGTTTCATCCAAAGAATGGAAGAGGAATTGAGAAATACCCTATTTCTCGTTACAATCTAGAACTCTGATGGTTGAATGATTTCTTTCGATAATTTGATTGGTAACAAACCAGGGGATTTTTTAAGTTTTAAGTTCGAAGGTGTTTAAGATTCTCTTCAAGAAAGATGAAGAGAACTTCTTTTCACTTATAAAAATCGTAGCCCATTAGACTTATTTAAGTGGGGTAAGTCAACTAACAAGTAAAACTGATTGCGGCAACTTTAATCAATCGAAGGTCAAGTTCGATCAATCAAACTTTAGGGTTTCAAAGATCGCATCGATTTGATCGAACGAACTATGATCGAAGCTCTCGAATTTTAGTGTGGAACATGATTCACATCTTCGATCCAACAAATAAACTGTGATCAAACTTATGATCGAACCTCATGAATTTTTTTAATTGGACTCGTCACCATGGTTCGACAGATCAATTGCAATCGAAGTGTTCAAAACTTCAATTCCAGCCTTTTCTTGAACCATATTCTAATCCAAAACCTTCAATTTAATTTACATCACATGTCAACACAGTAAAACCTAACATAAAAAATTAATTATGTTCATGATTAAGTACCAAATGCATGACGCAAGAGTAAACATAATTGATTAACTCAATTTCTCAATGTGTTGAGTTTTCTTCTTTTTTTGGTCACCAAATTTAATAATCCCTAGAAAGATCATGTTTAAAAAGAACATAAAATGTTTGCCTGAGAGGGATTTTAGGTAAATTGGTCGAAAAATAAAAACAAATCTAGACCTAGGAGAGACCAAAACAAAGCATGGGAGCTAGTCTTGATTAGGTAAGTTGAGAGTAAATTGGGTTGGAAATTCCAATCCTATCAGAAGTGCTTGAAACTATGATGATCTGACTTTCCAGATTCTCTTGTCCCAAATTGTTTATTCATTTTTGGGAAGCCCTTAATTTATTTTATTTCTTATTTTTTAATCCATTGAATCACCATTTTAAAAGCTCAACTAGGTAAACTTTATTTGCTATGATCGTTGCCTTCTCCTGGAAGTCATCGAAAAATCCCACGTCATATGAACAGACAATTTAGATAACGATTATCGTATTATAAGAATTTAGTTGACGTACGTAGTGGCCTCCACCGCCTCCGCCTCCCTCGTTCCAACAGCTTGTTCGTAAACGATTGAAGACAGGTAACCGCCGTGCAAGTTCATGTCAAGCTTCGAAGAAATTATTTCTATCGATTTCACAGAATCATCGAACACTTGGAATATATATAGTAGGAGCTTCAGACAAGCCTGACACCAAAAAACAAAAAACCGTCTTATAATCCTATGGAATCTTGTCCCCTGTCTTCTTTCAAAAGCTTTGTGGAAGATGGAGATGCCAACAACCTTATTTAAAGACACTTGAAAGCGTATTTTGGGGCTTCTCAGTCTAATTCAGAGTTGAAAGGAATTTCCTTTCTGGGTATTATAGTTGTTCTACAATTACCTCTGAATTGTGATGGAAGATACGTTATATGTTGCGCTGGGAGACAGCGTGAAAAACAACAAATCAATCTTGATATGGGCATTACAGAACTCTGGAGGAAAAAAGATTTGCATCATTCACATTAATCAGCCTGCAACTGTGATCCCTTTGAGTAAGTTGGCGACATATATACCAAGTCCTAGAACATTTATAGATCAAATGTGTCAACTTTTGATGTTTTAGTTTGAGCTTTTGTAATGGGTCCCCGAGTGTTTGATAAATATTTCTTGGTTAAAGTACCCAATAGTAGAATACATTAGGCAG
Source organism: Corylus avellana (assembly GCF_901000735.1). NCBI lineage: Eukaryota > Viridiplantae > Streptophyta > Magnoliopsida > Fagales > Betulaceae > Corylus > Corylus avellana. The sequence continues at coordinate 4,525,893 of NC_081547.1, forward strand.
TTACTCCTTTCTTGTTTTCTAGTGGGAGCAAAATTTCCAGCAAGCTCAATGAAGGAGAAGGAACTCAGGGCATACCGGGAAATTGAAAGGCAAAACAAGCAGAAAATCCTGGATGAGTATTGCCGTATCTGTGGGAAAATGGGGGTATGAATCTGCTCCTGTCTCTTCCCATTCATTTGGGTTATTAACACATGAATGTAATTCATTTACAATGTGTATAAATAATAGGATGTATAAGTATATTGAAAATTATGTTATTAAGCTGCAGAGAACTTCCAATTTTAGCAATAATCACACATATTGGAGCTCCTTGGAAATGATTAATTGCAACATGTACTGAACTTTCTGACTCTCTAATGTAGGTACGGCCAGAAGTAATACACGCTGATATGTACTGTATTGAGATGGGGATTGTGGAACAAATCTCCCAGCATGGGATCAGGAAGCTTGTTATGGGAGCAGCAGCAGACAAGCACTACTCAAAGTACAAGCCTCAAATGATTTTATGTTTTTTTCTTCTTCTGATGTACGAACCATTATGTTCATTTTTCATTGCCATTTATATCCATTGTGAACTTCCAAAGGTGTAGTGCAATAGGATGATTCCCAGTGGATGTGCTTTATGTTGTGCAAATTTTTTGCAAATTCAGCATTCATGAATGGGAAGTAGGTCAGGACCATAGGGGGAACTGAAGAAGAGGGTATCTTTGTAGCGTATTAACATTTTTTGACCTAAAATTCAGATCAATAACTAGACAATTAAAGCTGTATGGTCAGGTAAATAGACGCTGCTTTTTACCGGCCTCGGAGCATTGAATTGAATGACGACGGTTGACTGCAATAGATGTTGATTCGATCTGAAGGAAATTATGCAGAAGGGTGTCCTTCACCAAGGGGTTGCCATCTGTTGATTGTTTCTCTTAACTAATTGATTCATTTCCTTGCCAGTGAAAGAATTTAATGGTGTTGTTGATTTTGATTTATGAAACAGGGTGTTTACAAAACCATTTCCTGGTTTCTAGAAGTTTCCATTCGGTTATTCAGTTATAGTTATGATGATTAATTACCTTTTGGTTTGATACTTTATGATGGTTTTGCTGAACATTTTCTTAGTCCTAAGTTAATCTCACTCAATGGTCCACAGAGTTGAAATTTGTATATGCATCTATTCACTAGATTGCTCACAGCTTACCCAACTGCTTAAAATTGCAGGAAAATGACAGACCTCAAATCTAAAAAGGCCATCTATGTGCGCCTACGCGCTCCCCGGTCCTGCTGCATACAATTTATCTGCAAGGGGTACCTCATCAACACCAGGTTTGCTTGATGTTCTTGTTTTTACAATTTTTTGGCAGTGCTTATGTATGCGAATCTATAGAGAATATATATGAATTGAATGAAGATATATACCCCCAAATGTGAAGCTTCTTAGTTTCTAATCAAGTGTATGGTTGATATATACAACTCGAAAATTAATGCTTGGCTATTAAATCAGAGGGATTGTTGTACACTTCAGACTGCAACAAAATATTGCTTGTTTATAAAGTTTTCTTACATGCACCATTTAAAAGTTTATTAACAAAGCCTTCATGCCAAAATGATGACTAATGCAAAAGTACCATACAATATAGGGAAGGTATTTTAGATGAAGCTGATGTAGAGGTCAGATCAAGTCAAAACACAAAACCTGAATCATCAGACCACTTCACTGTACAATGTGGAGGGCAAAACCTTGGCGCATCCCCCAGCAATTCAGTTCAAGTTTCAATCTGGGGTGAAAGCATAACAGAAGTTTCTTCCCTTGATGGTACTGAAGACCCCTCAACCCCATGGAGAAGGTCGGATGCACTAGGGGATCCTGATGGATATGTTGAATCTTCAACAAGGTATGGTCCTGGTTCGAGTTATTCAACATGCTCTTCTAGTGGAGCGGTTGACATATCTCGGATTCCATCAATTAGGTCTTGGGGGAGTGACAATCAGTCCGCAGAGAATCTCCATCGTCCATCCTCTCCCAGTGTGCTGGTATGCGCGAAATTCTGATATATAAGACACTTATTGTTGAGGACCATTTGCATGTTTCAAAATTTGCAAGTTAGGCTTTTTGGTTTTATAAGAGCATGTTGCCTTTTCTTTGGAATTTGTCATCTTATATTTGACTGATTCTAACAGGAGGGAAGTATAGATGACACTCTTTATGCTAAACTTGAACAAGCCATGGCAGAGGCTGCAAATGCGAGGCGAGAAGTATTTCAAGAGGCAGAAAGGTGTGGCAAAGCCAAAAAAGATGCAATTGAGGCTATGCGCAGGGTAAAGTTCTACTCACCTAGCACTTCTTCATCCTTTTTCCATGCTACGACTATAAAATGAAAGTTCTTGTTTTTTGGTACTGAACACCTTGTGGTCACTAGACCATATTTGAGAAGGGAAAACTTGAAAAACTTCATATTCTTATGTAAGCCTGCAATTGCATAATTTACAGGCTCAAGTGTCAGAAAGCCTATATGCTGAGGAGGTGAAACAAAGAAAAGAAACTCAGGAAGCTCTAGCACAAGAACAGGAAGAACATCAAAAGGTGATAAACCAGCTAAACCAAGTCATAGAAGAACTCCAGAATGCTTTAGATATACAATCATCACTTGAGAGCCAAATTGCAGAATCTGACGAGATGGTAAAGGGCTTGGAACTGAGGATTGCCTCCGCTATGGAACTGTTGCAAGCGGACAAACAAGAACGGGATGAGTTTCAGGAAGAGCTTGATATTGCACAAAAAGAATCTGAAGAGCTGAGAAGAAAACTAGGAGAGGCCTCAAGCACAAAAACACCTCAATTCTTCCCTCAGCTCTCGTTCTCAGAGATTGAGGAAGCAACTCAGAACCTTGATCCTTCCCTTAAAATTGGAGAAGGAAGACATGGGAGCATTTACAAAGGTCTCTTGCGTCAAACCCAGGTGGCTATAAAATTGCTACACCATCATAACTTGAAAGACCCCTCAGGATTACAACATGAGGTAGGATTGTATTCATATGAAATTTTGCCATTCCATTAATTTCCTAATAAAAGTATTTTATCAGCCATCTTCACAGTTTACTTTGTAACCCTTTTTTCTTTCACAACATTAAAAGAAACAAGTATCCAAATCTAAGTTTTGTGTTGCATTTTCAGGTTGATACATTGAGAAAGTTGAGGCATCCCAATCTTGTCACGCTGATTGGATTCTGTGAAGAAGCTCAGGCTCTCATCTATGAGTATCTTCCCAATGGAACCCTTGAAGATCGACTCTGCTGCAAGGACAACACTCCCCCATTACCATGGCAAACTCGAATATGCATTGCCACAGATTTGTGCTCAGCCCTCATCTTTCTTCATTCTTATACACCTGTCAGCATATTACATGGTGATTTGACTCCTGCCAAGGTTCTCCTTGATGCCAACTTCATTAGCAAACTCTCTGACTTCGGAAACTGCCCTGCACCATCTCATGATCAAAGTTTAAAAGACAACAATATAACACTCTGCTGGAGAACTGAGCTGAAAGGCTCTACTTTTGCATACCATGATCCTGAGTTTCTCCTTACAGGGGAGCTTACTTTAAAGTCAGATGTCTATTCATTTGGAATCATATTATTACAGTTGCTGACTGGAAGGCCACCCCTGGGGATAAGAAAGGAAGTGCAATTTGCATTAGATGCTGGAAAGTTCAAAGCCCTCTTGGATCCTTTGGCTGGAGATTGGCCATTTGAGCAAGCTGAGCAGTTGGCTGACTTGGCTTTGAGGTGTTGTCAAATGTATCGAATGAACCGGCCAGACCTTACATCGGATGTCTGGACGGTTCTTGAACCGATGAGGGTTTCGTACGGAGGCTCATACTTATCCCAGCTGAGTTATGAAGAGCACTCTGAACCCCCTTCCTACTTTCTTTGTCCCATCTACCAGGTATGTTTTTTGGCTTCCTTTTTTATTTTTCATTGTCTTAGATTACTGTTTTTCTGTCTGTCTGTGTTATAGAATTGGACCAAATTAACATGTTCCATACCCATATGTTTCTTGTTTCTGTTTCTTTGAAACTCTTTTGCACCAGTCTACTTCAATGGACTATTTGTAATGAATGAATGTTCTGTCTGCAAACTTGCAGGAAGTCATGCAAAATCCTCATGTAGCAGCGGATGGTTTTACTTATGAATTGAAACCTTTGAGAGAATGGTTTGATGGTGGACATACCACTTCACCCATGACCAATCTGAAGCTTGAGCACTGCAATCTTTTACCAAACCATGCTCTTCGATCTGCCATCCAAGAGTGGCAACAAAGGCATTGAAATCTGTATCTTTTTCTTTCTCTTTAGCTTTGTATATTGTTTATACTTTTTCTTGGTCCAATCCAATAATTGAATCCCAGCATGTTGAAAATATTATGAAATATTTATTATGCATCAGGCATTTACTTTTGTAATCCTTTTATGCAAAAACAGATCCTCTCCATTTCATTAGTATCTATTTAGTGCATTTAAGAGGGTAATATTCTCCACTTTTTTTTTGGGCAAATTTTTTGGACAATTCCCTCTTAAATGTACTAAATGGATCCTTATGTAGAACTTTACATTTTCGCATAATTAATGTGAAGGTTTGGTTTATCTTGCTAATGTGGTAATGTTGCACTGGACTTCTTGTAATTTCGTTGCACTTTCAAGGCTATTGAGTTAATGAACCTAGCCCTAATGGGCTAGCTCAATACTTAAAGATGTGAACCCAGTTGGTTGCATCAAAGGTGACGCAATCAATGAAACTTCCAGTTTACATGGTGTCACTAACAAAACAAAACGGTTTGGTACAAATTGAATGATCTCAATTTAGCAATCCACTTATTCCGAAGTATGCAAAAAGATTTACATAACATAAATTATCAACTGATATTTCTTGTTTGAGTGTCACAAGATTTACATGCTACTGTTTCATGTCGTGTGCTACTCTGTCAAGCCATAACACATAAAAACAGAACCACAAAAGGAGAAAAGGAGGGATAGCACATTAACCAGAAATTTTTGTTGATCAAAATCCTTTTTTTTAAAAAAAAAAAAAAAAAAATTATCACAATTCAGTATACATCGGTTCTTTAAGAAGAAGAAAAAAGAAGCAAAATACGACAGATGAAAACTCCAACTCGGACACCCAGTTTCCCTAAGATATCAACTCAACATATAAAAGTAGGTAACCTTTTAGTATCATACAACAGATGAGACCATTAACTGAAACATTGTAACCTTTAGCCAGATACCAAAAATTAATCGAAGTTCTGAGAGATAACCTGCAAGTCAAAATCTCTCATGAGGTTCAGAAACACAACAAAAATAAATGATATCAATAGGACTGAATAAAGATATCCAAGAAAAATGGGGAAAACACGGAATTATAAGACAATACATGCGTAGGACAAATCAGCCTATTGCAAATTGTATTATCCCCTAAATTAAAGGCCACCTAAGGGACTCAAACATGAAGGGGGAAAAGAACCCCAACAATTATCATTATAAATAAATGTTATGTATCCTATATTTCACCTACTAGTATAGATATGAGACTATGAAAGAATACACTTGCCTCAAATACCAATGGCTTGGCATGTGCTTCCCACTCAGCAGCCCACCTTCTAGATGAACCCATTTCCAAGGTTCCATTTCTCAGCAACTTCAGATCCTCACATCCATCTGGAAAACCCTTGAAGAGCATCTGAAGATTCAAAGAGAACTTAAAATGGTTTTCTCCAAAAAATATGCAAAACAATTTAGTAAACGATATTAACAGATCAATATACTGAAACTAGCATCTTTTTAATAGAATTACTGCACTAGGATGTTTCCAGTTTTCATCAACTTCAATAGCTAACTACCTCAAGATGTTATAGATAATACACCAAGCTATCAAAATAAGTAAAATGCATGGGAATGTAATAGCAATTCATTTTAGTGGAGGGAGCAAAAGGACCAAATTGCACTTATTTGTTAACAAGGGCTGACAAAGCATAACCTTTTCTTCTCTTGTCCTGGATGTCGGTGGGGTTTTTGGGGGAGGGTGGTGTTTATCTAAAATGATAGTCATAAACTAGAGTGCAATGTGTGAAGGATCCAAGGATCCCAAATCAACTCCAATTGGTAAGAACCTTCCAGATTTTTTTTTTAATCTGGAAGGTTCTTCTTCTTGGTAAGAACCTTCCAGATTAATTGAAAAGATCCCTAATTATCACCAATTAGGGAGTTCATAATATTTGGGTAGGGCAAAAAAATATTCATTAGTTTGGAATCTTAAATATTGGACCAAAACTAATATTTGTAGTTTGGCAACTGAAACGTTCACAGCTGAGGCTAAAAACCAATTGGGAGTTCATAATTAGACAGACTCAGTTGAGGCTGAAAGCACAAAAGCTAATATTTATCATTTTGGTAGCTCAAATGTTGGAAAAAAGAACTAATTCTTTGTTGTGACCCAGATAACTGGCAAGCACATGTTCTGAAAAACTGACCTCAAAATATGTGGACACCCAAACCTAGTTTTTTCAGATTATGATCCATGTGCAGATGTTGTCTATATTATCATAAAAATAACAATTTTCCCCTCAAGGATTGGGTTTAATTGCATTCTTCGGTTCATCCCACCTACACTTCAGAAATATTGACAAATTGAAACCTCCATCAATGAGCTATTCTTAGAATAATCAAACTAGGGGACGTGAAACTCATGTGACCTAACTATGCCACTAGGCAACTAGGTACCAAATACACCATAAAACAGTAAACTGATACAGAAAAAATGAAACATATTGTTAAGTTTTAGAAACTGGCTTCATTCAATGTTCAAAATCTTACATGTAATATCTTTCATCAACTAAGGTTTTGGTGTGAAAATAAGTGTTTGTGTGGTTTTTCCGTTTTCTGTTCAAAGCCAATCAAGACAGAGACATTATGCAGAGCCATAGAGAAGCTACTGCCTCCGGCTCACCCCGTCAAGACAAAAGACATAACGCAGAATCATAGAAAGTTTGTATTGTCCCATGCAAAGCCCGTCTTGATGTGACCTGCTAAAAGCTGCCAAATGTCAGAAAGTTAGCGATGAAATCCTAGTTGCGCGTCTTGACATAAAGGTCCCTGTCATGATGCGATGTGTATTTTCTACAGGATAAAAATCACATCTTGACTTCATTTTGAATCTATCTTTTCCATTGCTCTCAACTAGGGGTTGTTTGGTAAAGGAGTTGGGGTCTCCTTTGTTACTATTCATCACCATCAAAACATTCTAACTTTTTCACTTTTTATTATTATTCAAATAAAAAAATCACTACAAAACAAAACTTTTTTCACTTTTCCATACCACTTTTTCACTTTTTTATACCAAGCATTCTTACTTTTTTTTCACATCAATCTACATGAACTACAGTGTCTAAGCCAACTCTTTTACCAAACACCCCCCTAAGCTTTAAACTTGTTTGGTGAAGAAGGAAGTGAAAACCTTCATCCTAGATTCCCTCTAAATGTACACCTTCCTTCACCATGGTTAACCCAAGTGAGGATTCTAAAAAGTTTGAAGCTTTATCTCACTAGGGACTTTGTTCTTCATTTTGTTCAAACCACACCATGCACAACCCTTGTCCACCAAAGAGTCTACTAATGGATCGGTGAGGAAATATGCTTGAAAAAGATTGGCTAGCTCGAAGGCAAGCAGGAAGCTCATTGTCATGCGGGACATTAGATTTACAAATGGGCTTTTGTAAGTTTATGTCTGTATTTTGAATCTTCCTTGTTATAGTGATTTTTCGGCTTTAGCTATCATAGAGTGGTTTTTCCCTTTGATGTGTTCAATGGGCTTTCCACTTCAATTTGTTATGGTTGTGATGTTTTATTATTAAGTACTACAATTTATTTTCCGTACATATATTGCCTATGCATTTATTTTTGGGGTCAAACCATTCTTCGGTTCTAACACATATAATTAAAAATTCCCACTATTCCTTAGTTTTCTCAACAACCATAATGAAAAGGAATGTACTCTTTATTTGTTTGTCTCATCCATTCTCCTCTTCTTTCATTATATAAGAAATTAACAAAGAGATCTAATCTCTTTTTCTGTATTTGGCTTCCACCGTGTGCTTCTTTACCTACACTTTCTTAGCAATTCTTTGAAGGAAGATTATCTTTCCTTATGGTTATCATACATGCATTTCCTCTGCTACATTTCACATAAACATAGAAACGTTTCAACTATCTATTTCTCAAATTTTCTTTTCTTGTCCTAGGTCTGATGTAGGCCAGATTGCCCACAGGTTTAGGAGGATGTGTTCAACTATGTTGAAGTTTTATAGCTTTAAATTACACATGATCACCATGCCAAAGCTTTACCCCCTTGAAAGTTACATTATTATGTTGCACAAGAAAAGCACAGTTCAAAGCCTTGGGGGGTTTCCCCTCATTAAAAAAAAAACAGTTCAAATGATTGACGCAAATATGAAGGCTTTGTTTGGCAAAGCCTTTCCTTTTCCTTTGTTACTGTTCATCACAATTTCCCAAAAAAATCAACATCAACAAATTCTAACTTTTTTTACTTTTTATATCACATCATTCGCTTTTTATTATTATTCAAATAAAAAAAATCACTACAAAAAAAAACTTTTTCACTTTTCCATATCACTTTCTCACTTTTTTATACCAAACATTCTTACTTTTTTTTTCACATCAATCTACATCAACTATAGTGTCTAAGAAAAAGGCTTTGCCAAACAAAGCCGAAGTATTGTTAAAAGCAAACATAGATATTAAGTGCCGACTATCATGAACCAGTTCTGCGATAAATTTGATGGAGGCACTGTTAAGCTCCAATTACCTAGTTATACATTGTCACTCCATATCCTAATCTTTTTCATTTTCTTTATATTTTCCAACATTTTAAGAACAAGACTGCATATACTCATCCAATGTTAATTAAATGGGTTCATTACATTTTAAAAGGCAAATAAAGGTATAAATTGTTGAAAAAAAGGGGAGCATCAAGAAAATAGCTGGGCATAGAATGTATTAATTTTCAGATTCATGAAATGCAGTTGTTTTGATACATCAGAATTATCATTGTTAGCTGCCATTCCTATTAATCGCCTCAGTTACGGTGAACCTTCTGTAAACCAAATCATGTAAAAAAACCTATGCCCAATCATATTGTGCACACATTGGCGTGAAGTGGCACAAACTGGTTATGCTAGCCAAATGGTCACTGTAAACGTTATGACAAATTGTTTACAATAAAATTGTCCAGTATTTGTTTTCTCCGAAGAATGACACTACAAATTAGTATATTCATATATAGACATTCACATATTTTTCATACAACATGGCAATATGTTTAAATATTTACAAGTATCTCAATATGTATGACATGTTATACTAGAAGAGATTGTTCATTATCTGACAACTAATGACCGTACATGACCTTAGTCAAGTAATTAAACTTACCAAGAGTTCATCAGCTAGCTCTGAAGATGATGAAAAGAGTAAGCCATTTTTCTCAACTTTTACAAGTTCTTCAATGCTTCAAAAAACGTCAAACCAGCATTAAAACAACATGCAACATAAGTCAAGCACACATAAAGGCATTGTACTAAAGAAGACATAATTAAAGCTCACCAAGAGTAGGAAACAGCACAAACAGGCAGTCCACAACCAAACATATCCACAACCTGATACAACATTTTTAATTGGTTCTAGTTATAATACTATTCCTTACGAACGCTTATGTTCCTAAATACAACCAAACATGTCATAATACAACCAAACATAACAGGAAATTTGACGATGAACTACCTTCATTGGAAGGTCTAACCCTGATGAGGAAGTGTGCAGACAAACACCCAGGTCTGCCGATCCTACCAATGTAGCAAATATGTTGACATTAAATAGCTTACTAGAAAAAAGATGAGAAGAAGAAACCAAGAATAAAAAACCTACCCAGAAGCAATGGGTAATCCTCAGCCGACAACCACATAGTACGGAATGCCACACGTTTGAGGTGTAACCTCTTTATTTTCTCTTCATATTTTTCCTTTTCAGGCCCTTTACCTTGTTAAAGAGAAATAGATCGTAAGTCAAAATATGTCTGCATCAAAGCTGACATGTGTGCACAATTGTGTGTATATGCGTACATATATATTCATCATTACCTGTAATGATGAACAACAACCTAGGGTACAAGTATTGTTTTCCCTCAGAGATTTCCTTCCAGATAACCTCTTCATTGGTTGAATCATCTTCATTTAATATTGCAGCAACACGCCTATCATACATTAACGCTGCTTCTAAGAGAAGGCCAAAATTTTCATCTGGGGTCCTGAAAGAAAGGTGTCATTCTTTAAAACAATTTACCTGCTCAGCTAATCAGAAAACAAAAAGAAACACACACACAAAACCAAAAATCTTGTCTAAGAATCTAATAAATACTACAAAGGTTTTGTTTTAATTTAGCAGATGTGATCACACTACAAATCTTACACAAGAAATGTGTAAAATCAAACTTAGAAGTCATCATATTTACTGAAAAATAAACTTTCAGATTCCAGGTGTTATGCAAAACCTATATGTTTAAAACCAAAATCATCTACGTAATGACAAAAATAGCAAACCCCATATGTACAAAACCAAAATCTAAGTGAACTTGCAAGGTAGTTTAAGTTTAGTCTACGCCTCAAACATATCATGAAATCATCTAGGTAATGATAACAATAGCAAACTATATCCAATACAAATGCTCTGCACTCATTCAAATTGACATAGTTGATCCATTAGCATTTCATTATCATCTAAAGCATTTTTTATATTTTTTATAAATAAGTATTTCATAAAAAAGCGCAGAGGGGCGCAACCCTAGAACACAGTAAGAATACAAAGACCACCCCTTTAAAGATAAGAAGAACACAAATCCACAAATTGATGCATAGTAGAAACTTGAGGAATGTTCAAGGCTCCCGCCTAAAGGAAAAACAATTTGAGAAACCTATTGCTAAGCTCCGCCATTGTCATTTCCTTATCTTCAAAACATCGAACATTCCTCTCCCTCCAAATAGTCCACATAAGGCACAAAAGGGGCCATTCTCCACACCTCCATCACCATTTTATTATCTCTTTGGCCCTTCTAGCAATCTAGGAGGTCAATAACCCTACCATGCATGACCCAATTCACATCAAAAAGGGAAAAAAGGACACTCCCAAGAGCACGTGCCACATCACAATGGAGGAGGAGATGATTGATAGACTCCCCACTCCTCTTACACATACTACACCAGTCTACCACGATCAAACCTCTCTTGCGAAGATTATCCAAGGTGAGGATCCTTCCTAGAGTAGCTGTCCACACAAAAAAAACTTACTCTACGCGGAACTTTAACCTTCCATATACTCTTTCACGGGAAAGAAGAGCTTCCCACCTCGTGCCTCTCCGAAGAAGAAGAAGAAGAAAGCACTCCAAAGAAGGATCGCACCTCAAAAAGCTTTCTCTTGTAAGGAGTCCACCATATGCGGTCCACACCCCCCAAATGGCGCCGGGTCTCATATAATTTTCCATAGAAAGCGATCACCACCTCCACTTCCCAGTCTTGAGCCGCTCGTAAAAAATGAACATTCCAATGCACTTCCTCATTCAAAATCTGCATATTATCACTCACCCAACCCTCTTTGTTTCTTTCAACACAAAACAATTCAGGGACAGCCTCCTTTAAAGGTTGATCTCCACACCAAATATCATGCCAAAACCTAATTTGGGATCCATCTCCTACTTCAAATCTGATGAACTTGGAAAAAGACTCCCACCCTCTCTTGATATGCTTCCAAACCCCAACACCAAAAGACCCCTCAACCTGTTTTGTACACCAACCTCCATCCATACTCTCATATTTAGCTTCAACTACCTTCCTCCAATAAGCTTCCCTCTCCATAGCATAACGCCATAACCATTTCCCAGTAGAGCTTGATTAAACCTACGCAGATTTCTAATCCCCAAGCCACCATTTTGCATAGGAGAGCAAACTAAAGACCATTAACTAAGTGATACTTCGTCTCCTCATTGGTACCACCCCATAAAAAATTCCTTTGCATCTTCTCTACCCTGTTTGCCACACTCGATGGAATGGGGAAAAGGGATAACAAATAGGTTGGTATGCTAGAAAGAGTGCTCTTAATCAGTGTAAGCCTCCCCCCTTTTGATAAAAGACCCATTTTCCACCCCACCAACCTCCTTTCCATGGTCTCTAGCATACTGTTCCAGATTGTGGTAGCCTTGTAATGCGCCCCCAAAGGAAGCCCCAAATACTTCATATGTAAGACACCCACCCGACAACCAAAAATACCAGCCAACAAATCAATATCCTGCACCTCCCCAATAGGAACAATTTCTGACTTCAGCAGATTTATCTTTAGACCTGAAATAACTTCAAAACATAAGAAAAGACAGCGTAAATCGAGAAGTTGTTCCACATCCGCATCACAGAAAATCAGCGTATCATTCGCAAACAGCAGGTGCAAAACGCTAATACCAGGATTGTGCACACGACCTACAGGAAAACCTGCAATCAGCCCCATAGCTTCAGTTTCCACCATCATTCTACTCAACACCTCCATGATAATAACAAAAAACAAAGGAGAGAGAGGATCTCCTTGTCGAATCCCCCGAGTACTACTAAAAAAGCCTGCTGGTTCTCCATTAACCAAAACTGATGGAGCAAATAAAAGGGTAACATCTTATGCAGAAGGAAGATTTCAATGAACAGAGAATATAATAATCAAAACAGCAGATGCAATATGCTAATGTCAAATAATGTGTAGCAGCTAATAAATGGCATGCAGCTGAAGAAGAACTAATTCTATTACCAAATAAAAAAATAAAAAAAAAACATAATAATGGGACATGCCAAACCAAACCAAATTCAAAGATTAAGGAAATAAATATTCAGAAATTACAAGATCAATAGATTCATCAAAGGAAGAAGAGATCACCAGCTTGTACTGCTTACAACAAGTGCTGGCCTGTTTGGCTTCAAGAAAATGTCAGTGCCAACCTGGGAAGTAAACAGGGTCTCATTTAGGGCATGGGTCCCGATTCCTAAACTTCCTGCAAGAAGTGTGCAACTTGACTAAACAGGTTGTTTCTACTAAACCTCAATTAAATGGGGAAAAACAAATAGTCAAAACTTATGCGTACCATTGTGGGCATAATCCCGTACTCCAAGAGGTTGACAGAGATTTTTATCTATTCTACAAAATAACTACAAGTAATCCACATGTTAGACATAATTCTTCAATAAAAACATTCTTGGTAAGAACTTGACAAAGAAATATTTGTTTCACCTTATGCTTTTCCTCAAGCGAAGCAGGACAAAAAAACTCAGGAGGCTGATCATACAACACAGTAGCTCTATCAATTTGACCAGAATAAGTTATGAAATTCTCATTATGTAAAATTTTTATAATGGAAAAAGCAAAGAAAAATGAAACTGCAAAGTTTTGAGCCAAGACTCTTACTGAATCCCCCAATTTTGAGCCAGTTCATGTTGCATTGCCTTTGTCACACATAGGGAACCATCTGCCATCTTCCCATAACGTTTCTCAAACCTAAACATGTGTCCAGAAAAACAAATATTGTACTGCTAAAAAGGGACACCATTAACAAATTGAAACTCAGAAAAAAATCAATTGTTACCAACGATATACAGAGACAAAGCAACTACTTCTTCCAAGGGACAAGCCAAGTAATGTATATCCAAAATTATGCCAATCAATCACAAATGCAGAATGCCTCAGCGAGCTTGCCCATTTTACAACCACTAAGGTTGGAACAGAAGGAGGATTCTACAAAAGAAAGAGAGCATTCAAGCTCAAAGGATTAGCATACCAAGACATAAATGAAAAATCAAGAATCTTGGATACAAACACACACACACACATCGAGAAACATACAAAATTTCAAAAAAATGTCTAAAACTGATTGAAAATTAAAGACAAGAGGCTCTCAATGAATTAAAGGATGACCAATAACAAAGGAGCCAAAGTGTGATTATCCCAATTTATCCATCTTCATGACATACAACTATGAGATGGATCCAGATGCTGGAATTAGAACAATTACACATTGTGCCAATATGTTCTACCAAATATTTCAGTAACATATTTTTTATGAATAATAATTTATTAGAAGAAGAAGCAAAGCTCTCGTACGTGAAAAGTATACAAGAGACTTAATCACCCTATTATAGTCGAAAATCTAAAAAGTTAACAAGATCTACAAGATTAGAGGAAGAAAAATTGGGAACATAAGTTACATCCCAATGTAAAAGAGATCTCAAAAAGAAGGATTTTAATCGTAGCGCATTAGCCTCGCGATCCTCAAAAAGGCGCCGATCTCTTTCTTTCCAAATGCTCCACATTAATAAAGCAGGGATTACTTTCCAGATGACCTCTTTGAAATGTCACCAGGCTTAAATCTTTCAAAAGTGAAGCAACTTTAAGATATTGTTAGGCATGACCCACGAGAGTCCAAATAAGATGAGAACCAAGTGCTAGATCTTGCTAGTAACGGACTTCAGACCTATCAACCTTGGGGGGAGTGTCTATAAGATTTTGGCTAAGGTCCTTGCTATTAGAATGAAACAGGTGATGGGTTTCCTCATTTCAAATAATCACAATGCTTTTATATGGGGGAGACAAATTCTAGACTTAGTTATTATAGCTAACGCGTGCCTGGACAGCAAACTGAAATCTGGAATTTCTGGTGTGTTGTGCAAGTTGAACTAGGAAACTATGACCATGTCAACTGGGAGTCTGGGAGTTCCTCTCCTATCTTCTAGGGCGTCTTGGCTTTGGTTCAAAATGGAAGAAATGGATATCCTCCTGCATCTCCACGGCCTGTTTATCTATTTTGATCAACGGCAGCCCGCATGGCTTCTTTGCGAGCTCTAGGGGACTCCACCAAGGGGACCCGCGTTCACCTCTCCTTTTTGTGATTGTCATGGAGGCTCTTAGTAAGATGTTGTCTAGAGCTATGATAAGGGGCTATTTATTTGGATTCTGAGTCAACCCCCAAAACCCAGCCACTTTGGAGATCTCCCATCTTCTTTTTGCAGATGACACTCTTGTTATGTGAGATGCAGATCAAGACCAGATCCTTAATCTGGGGCACATTCTCGTGTGTTTTGAGACTATTTCAGGTTTGAAGATCAACCTTTGGAAAGCAGAATCAGTTGTGGTGGGTCATGTACTGCCTCAAGAAGAGTTGGCTGACATTTTGAATTGAAGAATTTTTTTCTTTGCCGTTGAAATATTTGGGTCTTCTCATGGGCACTTCTTTCATGTCAAAAGCTATTTGGGATGGGAAAGTTGAGAAAATGCAAAGAAGATTGGCAAGTTGGATGATCTATTTGTCTCAAGCCAACATATCCACATGTTAATTTCTTTCTTTTTTTCATTAAGTATTAAAATTGTAGTAATAAATTTTATTACATGTCAAATAAAATTGTGTTAAATGAAAAAGGAAAAGGAAAGAACTATGCGGTGTTGCACAGAGTGTCCCCCCAGATAACTAGGTAAAATAATCAGCATTTAACAACAGAAAAGCTCACGACTTACAAATGAGTGCACGATCATTTGTATTTAGCTATCAATTGACCTTCTCTGTCATAACAAAAGTTACTAGTAAATTTTTTGCTAAACAACTACTTTGATCCATATACATCATAAGAAATGTTAGGCTCTTTCATACTCCACGTGGGCACAAACTTAAACATAAAAACGAAATAATTAGAAGGGATGGTAAATACAATCACAATCAATGGCCAAACTTTTTCTTTTTGACCTAAACAATCAATGGCCACAAAGTTGTTAAATAAAAAGCACAATATATTCAAGTGAAACATGAGGGCTCACCTGCACAATAAAAACATCAGGAGGAGGTATCCTTACACAAAGAAACCAGAGAAGCATGAAAAACTGAATTAACGGCTTGAGCAAAAGCATTATAGGGCGAAATATCTTTGGTAAGCCTTGAGGGGTAATTGGCCACTGTGTCTGAAGAATCAATACAAAGTATATAAAAGTAATCAAAAGAATATGGTGGTAGGCTCAAAATAAACCAATCTACTAAAAAATTAAAAAAAATATATATATCTCCACAGCAGTACCATTGTGTGAATATGTATAGACGGGTGAGATAGAACTGCAATATGGGGCTCAGAACCTGTTCAAAAATTCAAATTTGTGGTTAAAGCAGCATATGTCATACTAAATCCTCCATTATAAGTCTTTCTGTTTAGCATCGAAGAAATAAATAAGTTGTTCTAGACACATAATGGCTTAGGAGAAAAGAAAATTTTATTCCAAAATTTACAGGATATCTTGAAATCTACAATTAACCATGCCAATTCAAAAGCAGTAGATGACATACTAATAAAATGCATGTGCACATAATCCATACTCTTTTAGACAACAAGCTGTAATATTTGAAATTATATTAAGGAACCATGATTCATGGATTATAGTTTACACCTCCATTAATGAGTTTAATATAGTTTCACCCACAAATATTAATCACTTGAAGGTCTAAAGGCATAGAAGTTCTATTCAGATATTCCAACATGCTAAAGAATAATATATAATGACACCTCAAAGGTTCAAGATCTCCATGCTAAAACAAAACGTTCCAACTTACGGGGTCACATTGTGAAACCCTAAATTTTTTTTGATAAGTATGAAACCCTAAAATAATATGGATTAACTCTGAGTTGTGGCAATTATTAAGAAATCTCTCTCTCGCTCCCTCTCCCTCTCCCTCTCTCTCTCTCCCCCTTGCTTTCTCTTGCCATCTGCAAATTTTTCCTCTTCGGTATTATGTCATTTCCATTAAACAATTGCTAACTATTGTCCTTTTCCATTAATATCCACTAAAAATAGTAGTATTTACTATTAAACGGGGCAATTTCAAAAAGTTGGGACTATATGTGAAATATTGAAATGTTAAATATGAAGACATCACATAAAAATAATTTAAACCTTATATTCTCTACACAGTTAAAGTTGAGGCACAAAATGCTTTACATAAATTTCTTTTTTAGCTGAAAAATAATAATAATAATAATAAATTTATAAAAAACAAAAACAAGTTCCGTCCACATTGTCATTCCCCTAGTCTTTTAAATATTTTAGTGACGCTCTTATTTTAATTTCTTAATAATTTCACTTCCTTTTTTTTTTTTTTTTTGATAAGTTAAAAAAAAAAAAATGTAATTTGCACTTTTCAGGAGCTAATTTGCACAAGAGAATGGGATCCATGATTTGAATAAGCAATCCATGATCGATTTAAATTTTGTGACATGTAGTCAGTGCTCTCTCTTTCTTCAATGAGGCTGTATTTCTACCCATGGAAGACTGCAACTTTTAATCGAACTGCAATGTAGGACAAGCAAAATACAGGATACTTGATAAGGGTGATGAGAGAAGTTTGCAGATCTCATACTTCCATATTTCTTTGAAGCTAGCAAGTTGTGAAACAATTTTGACCTCACAATTGGCATCCAAAAACATAATCTACTCCATAAGCTACAAGTCATATTAATCCTTTTTCTGGTAAATCAGAGATCCAAAACTGAGATGTGGAAATGAAAATAGAAAAACTTTCATTTAAGATGTTAATGGGAATTTATGGGAAACCTTGTGCTTCATGTGTTTCAATTTCTGGAGAAATAGAGGATGCTATAATTTGCTCATTCAAAATGCAATGAGGTAACGAGTTTTTTTTTTTTTTTTTTCATTTTATTCAATATAGCACCTAGTCTCATCCTTTATGACACTGTTATCAAGCAAAGCATAGAAGCATTCTGCAACAATTGGATCAAAGAATAGGTTTGTAGGAGATTATATCACACTTTGATTTTGTCCATAGAATACAAAGGTGTACCTCCATATGCAACAATGTCCACCTCTAGAGCTGCCTGCAAAATCAATAGCAATATTTGCAGATGTGAATCAATTCAATGCCCCTTCAACAACTCCAATAACCATGTACAATATTCATTCACCACATGATATAACAACTTAATCAGGGGATATGGGATTAGGAGAAGAGGTTAGAAAATGTAGAGTTAAAGTTCAACCTCAAAAAAAAAAACACTGCACTAGCTATATGTATATAGTAAAATACATATATACCAATGCCAACATAGTCGAAATCATTCAGATTTCACCCAATAGGATAAGAATACTCATGATTATTTCCTAAATATCCTAGCTATTAGTTAGCAGGTTCTGCCCTATATTCATAATTTACCATAGAAAGCTAGGATCATCTAATTGTGTGTATGTATATATATATTAAAAGAAAAAAATAAAAATAAAAAATAAAAAAAAATTGAACACACCTGACGGGCAAGTGAGAGAGCATGATACTGCATCCGAGGGCTGCGGCCAAGGTCCCCGAGTACCACCACGCACGCCCTCCCTCTCCGTTTGATCTTCTTCTCCTCTTCTCCTCTTTTGCCTTCAAAATCGCCCATTATAAATTACATCAAAACAAGAAAAGGAAAACTATTCAAGGCTTGAACTTGTAAATTCCTATATTGTATTTTGAATTCCAATCAACTCATGAAAACAAATGGAGGAACGTGAGCTTACCAGCCATTACAGAGAATCCTCTGAAATCACAACTCACACGGTACACGGACTCTCTCTGTCTCGCTCGCCAACTTTCTTTTCACGGGGAGAGGGAGCCCAATAACCAAATTGGAAACATCAGAACTCAGAAGAGCTGCGGAAAGCAGATCGGGTACCAATTCATAGCATTCTTATTTGGGCTTCGATTTTCTGCGAACCGGACCAGCCTATGATAAAAATATTATAAATACTAGCATATGCGCAGGTGTTTTTTCATTGTATTATTTTATATTTGATATCCACAAAGCACATTTGTAAAAACTTTATATCTATATATATATATATAGCAACTGTCTAAATTCCAATTAATGGAAAAAGAGGGGAAAAAAAAAAGTGCATTAAAAAAAATCTTGAACATTCTCAATCAATGTAAATTTGCTTTAAACCCGAAAAAATTTGCTTCACTCTCCAATCAATAGCTGCCGTCAAGAAATATAGAAATAAAAGTTGAATGTGGAAACTATGGGTTCACTTAGGACCGCAGATACATATCAAAAGGCAAAAACCCATTAGAAGGATTTGAAGAAATTGTATAAATATATAAAATATGCCCAAAATGCCTACAAATCAAACACATACATGCGAAGCTAATAACATTGTTTAGAGTAAACTATCACATGCGATTTCCCTTTGGTTCCCTCTTGAGAAACAGAGCAAGAGTAAGAAGAATTGTACCTGGAGAAGGATTGCAATCAACAAATGTCAACTTTCAGTTAAAAAAAAAACCCACCTTCAAAACCTCTATGAATCAAACACCTATAGAAACTTTTTTTTGACGACATATCTCGATGAGTAGGATCCTATTGAGCACTATCAGGAATATATGGTTGCTTCCAAATAAACTAAAATTATATAACCCATATATAGAATCAAGCATATTCAATACTCATCCCAATTCCCATTAATTATTAGAAAAACAGAGTAATAGGTATATCCTAGGTTATACAAAGCCCTTTGCCCTACATCAATCTCATATGCCCGGACTATTCATTGATCTCGTCCTAAGATGAGTTTTCTCTGTTGCTGAATATTTATTTTTGGTAGTGAGTAAGAACACGTGATTTAAGAATATGTGATGTGAATTTAGACAATCGGATAAGTATTAATCAAACAGAATTAGGAAAATGCAGAATACTTAATAATATATATTAATTAATATAGAATACAGAATTAGGAAAATATAGAATCAGAATACTTAGGTGAGGGAATTAGGAGTATAGTGGCAGCAGAGGGGGAAGAACCTACCACAACATCATTGTACAGCAAGGCTACCAGTACTAACTCTGATTTGGTCAATTTTGTACTGTCAAAGTGCTTAGAGGTTCAGTTATCACATGACTCTGAGGTTGTTTAGGTGTGAACTAAAAAGAAAAAAATTGTGCTCTGCTGAGCTCCAGGGAGTTATAAGCAAACATACGAATAATAAACTCTGAGTAATAGAACACAAATTTCGTATACAAAACCCATTTCTGAACACAATAAATTTTCTCAGTAATCAAAGAAAACGTAAAAGATACAAAGAAACTAACCTGATACAGAGATCAAGTGACGGTGGAGAGTGGGGAAAAACACTATTTGCAGGTTGAGTTATATAGAGATTGAAGAGAATCTAGAGAGTCTGGGGTTGATCAGAAATTGAAGTCGGTGGAGAAAATCCTAGAGAGGCTGAGATTGGAACCGATTAGATTTTAAAACAGAGAAATAGAAAACCCTAAAAACAGAGAGATAGAAAAAGAGGAAAACGTTAGAAGAAGAGGAAAAAGAGAGATAAAAACCCTAGAGGTCAAAAACGGAGAGAGAGAGAGAGAGAGAGAGAGAGAGAGAGCATGCCTTAGAGGAAGAGACGTTGTTTCCGTCGTTAGAGAGAAGGAAGATGGCAAGAAGAAAGTTTA